>NC_060144.1:357459254-357762066 GCF_021461385.2 Schistocerca piceifrons | reverse complement strand
CGACGGCCAGTTGCACCACAGATTGTTGAAAAGGTTACGTCGACACGACTGAGAATGTTGGAAACAATGAGCCACCTTCAAGAAGTGCACAAGCTTCACGACAGCTTAACGTTCCATGGTCCACCTTTCGAAAAATGCTGCCAACAGTTGTGAAATGGTGTTGTGAATGCATATGCATCACACAGCGCAACATTTGTAACCTGGAACGTAAACGTGGAACGCAGTTAACAAATGTTACCCACTCACGTGTATATCAAAATGCTCTCAACGGTTTCTTTATTACGTCTCTTCCCCAAGTCGTTGCAAATGTATCCACAAAATTTCATTTCATCTGATCATTTTTTCATATGGACCGTCTCAATTAACACAACTGTAATTATAAGCAACCTACGTTTTTCATTCTTATGAGACAGGTTCCAATATCGCAATATGGTGTGTAAGATTCTGTCGTGAACCTCAGAACCACTGTTCCATTTCGATAATGATCTTTCTGTGCATAGGAGTGGAAGTTTTCTCAACGGTTGTATTAATGCTTGAACCCAAGGAAACCATAAACGTTCTGAAATTCGTCATTTTTCTGTGTGAGAATACTTTTTAATTAAATAAAACACGTTGCTTCGTTTCATTTGATACCAGCTGATTTCGAGCCCTTTGGCAACGTTTAGTGCCCTGCAGTTATCTAAAAGGATTCAGAGAGAATCTGACGTTCGACCAGTGGACAACAAAACACAAACTGAGACCAATCAGTACACGGAGGGTAGGTGTTTCTTAATAGTTTACACCGCTAATCGGCACTAAGAAAACACAGGATAAGAGAGGAAAGCCTATTAGTCAAACATCATACAGAAGCACCACACGTGAAGCTTCTGCAGGCTCAAATATAAATTCATGGCTTCACTTAGACTCCCTCAAACCTTCGTCATTTGTTAAACGGCATCTCCAGAAAGTCATTGGTTCACGCCCTGAGATGAGGCACCTTATGGACACGTACACTAACTTTCAGCGTTTCGTAAAAACTAATCAGAATTTGATGACAACAGAAGGGAATTCATTTGTGAATGCTTGGGGCATTTACGCCACCTCAACACTAGTAAATGGCTAATCAGAATTTCTTGACAGTGCATAGGAATTAGAATACCAGGAGCATTTTCATATTTGAGAAATGGCTTTGTTGATAAAAAAATGTCACCAACAGTCGACTTCAGAAATGTTAAAACCTTTTAAACAACGCGTCAGCTCCTCTGGGAACAGGACTCGCCTAGTACAATCGCTCGACTCCATGAGCTACCAAATATTCCCAAAAATTTTTCAAACATTCCGTACTTACAGCTGATCATCGTCAGGAGCAGAATGCTTGCGATCTCGTTGGTCAATTCCTTCTCTGACCATTAGTACTCCTCCGGAAAGAATGCCACCTGCCGGAATTTTTTCACGCTTATTGTCAACAAGTGCTAGAAAGTAACTGCCGTCAAGGGGACCGTCAGTAACCATCAGGCCGGCGTAGTACGATCGGGCTACAACACACTAGATCAAGCCATCAACTGGGCAAAGCGTCCATCCATAGGATCATGCTTTTCTGTCTGTAACACCCACGAGAACGACTGCACAATCGCCCTGTACTATATTAGGTGCGGGTACAATAATGACATGGAATGTTCTGTATGCAGATCGAAATAAAGTGCACCTATATTCTGATTCTGCTTACTGTACAAGCGGGTACACCATTTTAAAATAGATCAGTGCATCTTTTGAAATAAAACATACACAGAGTGATCATCATCATCTTAAAATGAAATAGGTACAATGTCCGAAAACTCAAGAATAGAACTATGTTGCCAACGACATATCACGTAACTTTTTTTAAGGAGAATATTCAGACAATTGAATGAAATGTTTTGTTATAGATTCTCTTTTATGTTTGTTAAAAGCCACAGCTAAATTTTCTCAGGGCACTGTTGCCAGAAATATACGTATTCAAACTTGAAGACATGCGTCCTACACATGGTAAATTTTACAAAATCTTTGTTTAATGTTACACGATAATCCAATTAAAAACAATGCTTAATTATTTTATCTGTGAGGATTGATGTTCCAGGATAGCTGCCTATGTGCAACGACAGCATACAGATTTATAGAAATTACTGTTAATAAAACTGGCCAAAAATGAATTCGAAAATATTACAAGACGCCGTTTTGTGTTTATCAGGATTGTTCTTTTTAATACTTTTAGCATTAAATAACTACTAAAATAGCTTATATTATTTTTATCATTAATGGCATCGCTACAACAATGAGCGTATACAAAATGGCTACGGCAACATTTAATTATTACGTAACTAAATCACGGGTAGGAAAAGTACTTACTACTGACCAAAAGACAATTTTAATAAGCAGTAGTTTCATATATATTCAAAATATTACTAGTATTACTACAGATAGTTGTATTACTTACAGACCGTGAACAATAATCGCCCGTCGGCTAGAACATCAGAATGAGGAAGACAATGAAACAAAATACGTTCATCCGTTTTGTACCAAATGACAAAGATACTACAAATTACTATTCTGAGAGCGCATATAGCGCTTGCATTGTTGAGTATCGATAACATAATTTATACTCTTTTTCTCGGAAGCTGTGATGTAAAAGTCCCCTTGGAATGCCATTTGCGTAGTTACATACAGTATTGTAAATGGCATTCCACGATAGTATATTTCAGTTTATAATGTCTACGTACAAACAGATGACGGTAGACGTATTTGATTTAATCATGGCATTAATATATTTTCAGTTTATCTGCGTCCAAAGAGGTGACAACAGATTTATGTGATTTATTTTACTGCTATTGATTGAAATCATCAGCGTCCAGACAGGTGACGCCACATTTATCATTGTATTAATAAGTTTGAAGAATGCCTGCGTCCAAACATGTGATTACAGATTTATGTGATTTATTTTTATTGCTTTTGACTGAATTCGTCTGGGTCCAAACGGGCGACGACAGATTGATCATTGTACTAATAAGTTTGAAGTATTCCTGGGTCCTAACAAATGAGTTCTGACACATGTGGTTTCAATAGTTGTGATAGTACAGGTACTTTCCTGCAGTTCTTGCACATGGAAGATTTTATTCTGAAGTTGAGTGCAGTGTTTTTTTTTTTAATATCTTTCATCGGAATAATTTGTTTTATGCTGCCCCATTTGTGTAAAAGCCACTGGGAAATCGAGAGAAAACCAGGGCACAGCTATAATACCGTCCCGGTACTCTTATTCAACATTTAAAGACATAAACACAGATACAAATGATTTCAATTCAGTTCATCGCTAATGATTTTTTACAAAATTTAGAATGTCCATGGTTAATCTTCTTCTTCGGTAAGCTGGTGAAATGATGGAGTGGGCGCCGGATTTCGCCCTCAACAGCGCGCACTGCGCGTCGTGACGTCAACGGGGGGAACGATCAGCTGACACGCGACGATGACTAGCCGTACACAACCACGTACCGGACGTGCGTCGTCTTCTACCCTCCTTTCAGATGTTCTCCGCCACCGCTCCACAGCAAAATTTCATGAAATGCAAGAACAACAGCTGTATCAGTTCCTTATAGATAAATAGATGTTTATTTCTGCGGTTGGGGAAAACACATGATTATTTGTCCTGTTTCATTGTTTCATCCAGCATCAGTTTATGTCGGTTTGCATATGAATTAATCGTTCACTTGTTAATACATACGAAGTACACCGTATGGCACTGTTTAAGTACGCTTCGTCACACTTTTATTGCATTTTATATTTCCGTCTCGCATTGCTGTATGAGACTGTTCAAATGCACAGTTGGTCATACGTTTACTCTAGCTTAACACAGTTGTTGTGCCCAGAGTAGGCTGTTTACACAGCCTCACTACTTCTGTCACACACCACACTGTTTCTCATGTCACAAACAGGTATCTCCGGAGACGCTTGCACAGATCAGTTGTTCTGACGAAATAAATCTCGGGTGAACAGCCTGGTATGAGTGTGTCCTATGCATGGAAAAATTGAAGAATCACATCAGCTCTTCTGTTTGCTTGCGCGGGTAGATTCCCATTTTTGACTTCATCGTCGGTGAGATATTAATTTGCTGACGTCCGTTTGGATCAGCTGTGCTTCGACTTCGTAAAATAACGTCCTTGTCCGAAACACACTTATTAGTTCCCCACAGCTGTAAGCTATTTACTACATTTAACCTTTATACACCGTAATAAAACCAACGTGTCTGGCGTTGTACCGTTTATATTGTTTCATGAACACTGTTAATTACACAGTAGTTGCCGTGAATGACGATACTTTTGGTCACACTGAATCCAGTTTATTGACACAACATTCGGTTCTATGCACACACAGCCACTGTTTTTTACAGTCTCTTGTGGCACATTAATTATTCGTGAAAACGTTAATATTTTACTTACGTGATGAAATATACACACAATGTATTCTAATGCACATTATAATTCATTACAATGCACATTACGTATTGGTAGCATGACTACCTTCCTGTTACATGTGCTTGGCTAATTAGATCAGCTTTTGGACTTTTCGACACTGGTCTGCCTTATACAATAACTAAGTTTGTTACAATTATATATTGAATACAGGACTCCTGAACATGTCTCTGCTTCCGTGATATTTTTTAAATCACTGTACTTGACAGTCCTGTTCACTCAACACGTGAACGTATCTTTGTGACATTTTATTCTTATAAGTTTAGTAGATGAAACTACCTGTTGATTTTTTTTAGCTGATTCAAGGCTTGTAGCGTTAGGTGTACTACGCTCATACCAATTAATACATTCTTAAATCCCTTCGAAAATTCTAGATATATCATTGCATTTGTCACTGTATATTTCTAACAAATTCTGTTATGACATTAACTGCATAAAACTTTTACTACATACTAGGAAAAAGGCATTCATCTTGACTACAAATAAAGAGAAAATTCATTAATGAAAAGAAATACTTATTAAGCCTACACTTACATCTATTACATACACACATATTATTTATAAAATTTGATCTGTCAAAGGGATTTGCCAATATGAAAATCGCAAATCAATGGAGGAAAGATATTTTACTCCAAAGAACTTTTGCAACTGCAATTATTCCCCATTCTAGCATCTTAGGTGTTTCTAGTTTCACTGCCTTCTTTTTGACCATGGAACGGAGTAAGTGGCATTACAAAAGTCTTGTGTGGTATCACACCAATGTTATACGTATAGCCTCTGATGACCCCTGGTCTCTCAGAGAATACTTCCATATGTTCCTTTAATAGCTGAGATAATTGTAATTGCTGCTCTGATGTCAGGTATGTGGATTCCTCTATTTTATCTTTTATCGATTGACATGACTCTGTGGTACTAACATTATCTCTACTATGATGGATATAATCTCGCCTCCCAAAACACTGCTGCATATGCAGTATATTTGGCAGGTTACATTTGACTTTAACATTCTGACAATATTTGCATGTATAGCTATAGTGCGCAGCAATTCCAGTTGGACTCTTACTTCTCTATTCCCTAAACTACAAATACCTCGAGGGAGGTCCATATAAGCATTCCTTTCTCACAAAAACTCCCAACCCAGAAGGCAGGCGACTCTCAATCCCTTTACAACCAGGAACGTGCAACTGAAATTGAATGCTCCATTTCCTGTCAATACGTCCACCTGTACCTGTCTCTTAACTGCCTGTGCTTGGGCACCAATAGCACCCGACACTTTGCAATTCTGAACTGGCAACAGTAGAACTTTATGCAATTGGCACAGTGGCTTATAGAAATCCTAACTCACCACATTAACTGTAGCTCCTGTTTCAGTAATCTTATTGACCGGTATACTAAGAACTTTAGCCTGAACCACAGTCTGTATCAACTCACTATCTACTTGGTTACATCTCTTATTCCTAGATAAAAGTTCCTGTTTCATTCCAAAACCATAATTATATCTTAACATATTGACTACATCCTGTTTCTCTTTAGTCTCTTGTGAGCTCTCCATCCGTCCCACCGCCAACAACGGAGAGCTATTTGCAGCCGTCTTTAGTTTGTCGAATCGATTGACGTAGGACGATTATCATTCGTCACATCAACTATTCTCACACTTTGATTCTGGTTCTGCCAAGCCGCGCTGTTTGAAGTACCTGCCTGACCGTGTTCGTTCTTACTATTCCTATTGTTCGAGTATCTTTCGGGATTATTCTGTGACTCTGCGTCTCGCATCTGCTGTTGATTGCCACCTCCAGGGCCAAATCTTTCCTCATATCTTCGTTTTAATCTGTATTGAGATGAACTGTTTCCCCAAGCCTGTCTATTGTTATTACCTCTGTAATCATTCGGATGACTGTTAAATAACTGATTTCCGTTCATAGGTTTACCATTGTGGTTTCTCCGATTAGAACAATTCCCACAATTATTCCAACTATTTTGTCTATTATTGTTGTTCTCTTTATACTCGTAACCATTTCCATTGCTACTTTGTAACTTAAAATCTTCCTGAATTTATTGAATCCAAGATAGACAAGAAGTTATCAAAATCATTGTCTGGAACATGGATTAGTTTCTGTCTAATATGGTGGAAGTCTGGATTTTAATAGTCTTATCACATCACTATTTGACATCCGTTCGTCCGAATATCGCGTTTTGTTAATATATTTTTCGAAATAATTTCTTAGGCTTTCTTGCTTAGGACTATATGCCTCTGGACATTATACTTCTTTTCTAAGTCTTTCCTGAATACAAGGTGACCAGTACTTATTTGAAAATGCTTCCTCAATTTGTTCACAGGAGTAGCTAGTCTCAGCTGCATCTGTCGCCCATAGAGCACCGTCTCCTGCTATGTGCGAAACAATAAACTGTATCTTTTGTTTCTCGGTCCACGCTCTGGGCAATATATTTCGAAAACTCTTTATGAATACAACCGGGAGAATATTTTTCTTGTCGGTGGAGAAGGTTTCGAACTGGCGGTGTTTGATTATACTCTCCTCCATTATTATTGAAGACACAGTAGGCACAGCCCGCGCACCATTCAACGGTTCATTGTTTTTCGTGTGAAACATGCGAAGCAGGTACATAATTATCCTCCATTCTCATGTTATTTGCTCTTTCCTCTTCTGTCTGATTAATCTGACGAGCCGAGTGAACTGCACGAATTGCGTGTGTCACTTCTGACTGTATTTTATCGTCTGTCTGTTTCTCTTTGTTATGTATCCGCCTTTCTACTCTTTTTACGACCTTTTTACTATGTTCCGGTAGACAATACTGTATTCTTTCCTCATTTCCTATCTGTATATTTTCTACCCTCTCGGTTATGTTCTGAATATCTTCCTTCATGGTATTCTGCTCTATCTGCAAATTTTGTACGTCTGTTGTTAGACTACCTACCAAATTTGGCAATTCTTTGTTCGTTTGTTTCAAACTGGCTATGTCTGTTTTCATGACTTCGAATCTTTTAAGCTGTTCATACGTTCTTTTTTCCCTCTCTTTTTCCCTTTCCTCTCTCTCTCTCTCTCTCTCTCTCCTCCTGCTGTCTCTCGGTTTCTGACCATGTTATTTCTCTCTCTCTTCCTCTCTCCTCCTGCTGTTTCCACACTTCTAACTGTATTCTTTCCCTCTCTTTATCGCTCTCCTTCTGTTGTGTCTGGAACTGATCTATCTTCATTAGGATTGCAGTTACGGCGTCGTAACCCCGGGCGGCGCACGTAACTGTTTGCTTAGTTGTGCGCGTGGCTCTTTCACCCGCAACAGTTGGCAAAACGCTGCTATTAACGTTACATTCTATCTCTGCGCGCTGATGTGCAGTCTCTACTTCATGACGTGTAATATTTTCTTGCATATTACTATTGTATATAGATCCTATGGGGATTTCCTCCAATTCGTGAACACTACCCTCTCGTGAACCTGCTTCCATATCAACTTCTTTCCTAGTCTTACTACGTAATCTCATAGACGTTGAACGAGACATTGTTCTATCACAAATTATTTTCACACTGCAATCACCACAAAAATAATAATACAATCTACAATTTTTAATTCTACACAAAATTTACAGCAAATATGAATTTTATTGCCTACTTGAATTACTGTTTACAAAACACTACCACCCGGTACGAACCATGAATACTGCCAAACAACACGACCCACGAAAGCAAGAGATATTTTCAGAAGCCCTTACCTTCGTTTTTACTGTCGGTTCTATTCTTATTAAAATCTGTGGTGGGTTCCAGGTCTTCAGTTTCTCTTAACATCGAAAGTAATAACCTCCGCACACATGAAACAGATTACATCTACAATGATTAATTTTCTTACCTTAATAATATATTCTTTTCACATAGATAAATTTTCTGGAACATCGAGCCCCACGTTGGGCGCCAGTTATCGCGTAATCGTTTATTTATTTATTTATTTATTTTTGTTGGAAAGAGAATATTCTGATAATTGAATGAAATATTTTGCTTAAAATTATCTTTTATGTTTATTAAAAGCCACGACTAAATTTTCTCAAGGCGTTATCGCTAGAAATATCATACCTATTCTAACGTGAAGACATCCGTCTTTCTGACGATGGATTAAAAAAATCTTTCTTTAATATTATGCGACAAGTCATTTAAATACAATGCTTAATTATTTTTCTCTGTGATACTTGATGTTTCAGGATTTCTGCCAATGTACAATGGCAGCGTACACATTTATACAAATTACTCTTAATAAAACTGTACCTCTGGCCAAAAATGAATTGGAAAATTATTACAAGATGCCGTTTCCTATTTATTGAGATTATTCTTTTTAATACCCTTAGCATTAAATGACTATTAAAATAGCTTATACCATTTGTGTGATTAATAGCATCGCTACAACAATGAGCCTATACAAAATGGCCAGGGCAACATTTAATTATGTAACTAAATCATGGGCAGGAAAGGTACTTGCTACTGACAAAAACACAATTTTCGTAAGCAGTAGTTTCATATATATGCAAAATATTACTGCAGATAATTGTATTAGTTACAGACCGTGAACAATAAACGTCCATTGGCTAGAACATCAGAACCAAGAAGACAATGAAAATAAACACGTTCCTCCCTTTTGTACCAAATGACAAAGATACTACAAATTACTATTCTGAGAGCGCATATAGCGCTTCCATTGTTGAGCATCGACAATTTAATTTATGCTCTTTTTTTCGGAGGCTATGCTATAGACATACAAGTTACTATGATAAATCGATAAAAACAGTGTCAAAAACATTTTATACAAATGCACATAATCAACAAATTATGCGTAGGGTACATCATTATCTCTGTACTGATCTTGCCATTAGCTCGGTTGGTAACACCTAAGGATCTAAAATGACAAATCATAAATAAAATGAAATAAAGAGGTTATGTTAGTTTCATGCAGGAAAGTAACTTATTTCTTGAGATTTAGGCAACTGTGAATCAAAGTATAGAAAAATTACTGTTGATTCTTAATTGCACTCTTCACTTTGATAACCTTATTTCCAAACGTATAATCCTTCCAAATATGTGATGAAATGACCAAATATATATAAAAAAGTGCTACACACCTTTCCCATGAGGGAGATAGTCGTCTGCAGTATTATAGTACAGGTGTGATGAATTGACTGAATATCCTAGAAGTTAGATTCACTGACTGCTAGTTCGAAGACACATGTTTCATTCCATAGCACCTCCTACAGTAGTTTTCTTGCGTGCCCAAACAGCTCCATGAGGCCAACGATTGCTGCCTGAATAAATAGTCTTAACACTGAACGAAAGATTTCAAAGAGGCTTCCTGTGGTGTCACCGCCAGACACCACACTTGCTAGGTGGTAGCCTTTAAATCGGCCACAGACCATTAGTATACGTCGGACCCGCGTGTCGCCACTGTCAGTGATTGCAGACCGAGCGCCACCACACGGCAGGGCTAGAGAGACTTACTAGCACTCACCCCAGTTGTACAGCCGACTTTGCTAGGAAAGGTTCACTGACAATTACGCTCTCATTTGCCGAGACGATAGTTAGCATAGCCTTCAGCTACGTCATTTGCTACGACCTAGCAAGGCGCCATATTGTGAAGCTTGTACAGTAACGAGAGATGTTCACGAATTGTGGATTAAAGTTAAGTATTACAACAGCTACGTATTTTATTTGCTAGACTCAAATCCTTTAACTGTTCCAGACCTCAGGCCAATCTGCGTGAGCTTAAAAGCGTGCATTTCGGCCTCCTCTAGCAATACGGTGTTGGCTCTTCCCCAACACTACACTTCCAGCAGCAATACTTGTACTATGCCTTGAGTCATATGATGTTAAAAATTTTATTTACTTCAATGTCATTATTAATAAACGTAAGTAGGTATAATTGGCATCGAATGAATCATAAGATGGTGTCTCTGGATGGTAATATTCGTACATCTTGGTATCTGCATCGAACTGGACCACACTTAACAAGAAATCTCTTGACTGATCTCGTACACACAAAATGAATGTCTTGAGCGACTAACACCATTAGATGACAGTGGCCATAGAGAAGATGCTGAGAGCCTCTGTAGCCCTTCTTTCTCCCTCTTGGCGTGCTCTAATATTCTCTCTGAGGACTCCGCTATATCTGGATGGCCAGCTCCAACTATCAATTATTCGTCTGTCCAGTAGAATTACTTGTTGGCGACTATAATTGCCGTTTTGTTACGGAAGAGAAAACTAAAAGATGGAAGCAATATATAGAGCGACTATTCCGTCGAAATGAACTTGAAGGCAATACCAGAAAAATGAGAGTAACTGAAGATGAGATGGGCGGACCGAGCTTGCGAGAAGGGTTGGGGAATGGTAGCCCATTCTTCATGGAGTGGTGCACTGAGGAGAGGTATCGACGTCGGTCAGTGAGGCCTGGCGTGAAGTCGGCGTTCCAAAAAGTGTTCTATACGATTCAGGTCAGGACTCTACGGAGGCCAGTCCATTACAGGGATGTTATTGTCGTGCAAGCAAACCGCCAGAGGCCGTGCATCATGAACAGGTGGTCGATCGTGTTGGAAGATGCAATCGCCATCCCTGAATTTCTCTTCAACAGTGGGAAGATATAAGGTGCTTAAAACATCAATATAGGCCTGTGCTGCGATAGTGCCGTGTAAATCAACAAGGGGTGCAAGCTCCCTCCATGAAAAACACGGTCACACCATAACACCACCACCTCCGAATTTTATTGTTGGCACTACATACGCTGGCAGATGACGTTGACCGGGCATTCACCATATCAGCACCCTGCCATCGGATCGCCATATTGTGTACCGTGATTCGTCACTCCACACAACGTTTACCCACTTTTCAATCGTTCAAAGTTTACACTCATTACACCAAGCGAGGCGTCGTTTGGCATTTGCCAGTGTGATGTGTGGCTTATGAGCAGCTGCTCGACCATGTAATCCAAGTTTTCTCACCTCCCGCCTAACGGTCAGTGGATCCTGATGCGGTTTGGAATTCCTGTGTGATGGTCTGGATAGATGTCTGCCTATTACACAATAAGACCCTCTTCAACTCTCGGCGCTCTCTGTCAGTCAACAGACGAGGTCGGCCTGTACGCTTTTGTGCTGTACGGGTCCCTTCACGTTTCCACTTCACTATCACGTGGGAAACAGTGTTTAGGAGTGTGTATGACGCAAGTGACACCTAATCACCTGACAACGTTCGAAGTCCGTGAGTTCCGCGGAGCGACCCATTCTGCTCTCTCAGGAAGTCTAATGACTAATGAGGTGGCTGATATGGAGTACCTGGCAGTAGGTGGCACCACAATGCATCTAATATGAAAAACATGTGTCTTTGAGGGTGTCCGGATACATTTGATCACATAGTGTATTTGGCACTTAAAATTTCTATTATTAATCACACTATCTATTACTGTTTATTTTGTTTATTTCTGAAATCATTTATGAAATAGTACTCGAAACTAATAGAAATTCATTTGTGAAAAAAATTGTAAACCGTTTTTAATATTGTTATTTCCACTGAGTGAGACAGTAGTAAGAACGCCTCTGATTTATTCTAACGTATTTTTGTATTTTGTGCGACATTGTAACTTTGGCTTTGTTTATGTGAAAAATCAAAAGACTGCATGACACACTAAAACGTGGCAAATATATTAACGCAACAACAAAGATTCTGCATCAACAATCTGCAAATTTATTTAGATCAATTGAACTATGAGGACCCAAAATGTGAGAATATCAGCTTCAAGAAACAGACCCGTAGACAAGAAGGGCTGGAGCCAACTCTACGTTAAAAGATACAAAAACTAGACAGATCATTATAATATTCCCTCCTCTCAAATCTTCATAAAAAGCTAACGTGGATAATAGCTGCAAGTAGGAAGCAGGGGGTGGATTACAATTTCAGGGACAGGAAATAAAAATTTTAAATTTTGAAGATGACACTGACACAGCAATTCTTTCAGAGACAGCAAAGAAGTTGGAAGAACAGTTGAACGGAATGGAGAGTGTGTTGAAAGGTGGATATGAGATGAACATCAACAAAATAGTAAAAGAAGATGAAAACAAGGGGAAGGGAAGTCGAGTAAAATCAGCAGATACAGATGTAATTAGATTATGACATGAGACACTAAAACCAGAAGATGCGTTTTGCTACCTGGGCAGTAAAACAACTAATCTTGGGCAAAGTACAGAGGTTTTAAAATGTGTATTAGCAAATGGGAAGAAAAGCGTTTCTCACGTAGAGAAGTTTCTTAAATGCGATGTAAATTTAAATATTAGGAAGTGTTGTTTTACGGTTTTCGTCTGGAATGTCACGTTTTAGAGAAGTGAAACGTGGACGGTAAACAGTTCAGACAAGAAGAGAATAGAATTTAGTACTGAACGATATGTGGATGATAAAAATTGTAGGGGGAAGCAAAGATATGAATACAGAAGCAGTTTATAATGGATGTGGGTTGCAGTTATTATTTAGATATGAAGAGGCTCACTGATGATGGTGTAGAAATTAGAGCTGCATAAACCCAGTCTTTGAACTGAAGAACACAGAAACAACAATGTTGAATTTGTTAATCCGTGGATCATAACGATTAATAATAGTAAGCTGTTATGATTTCCGAGCTAAATACATATTTGTCTAACTAAAGGCTAATTCTTTTTGTACGAAATTTCCAAATAATCGAGTCGTTTACGTGTTCTCCTATGTGTTTATTTGCGGTATTCTCCTACCAGTTCAGTCACATTCTCATAATTAACTTTAATTAGTCAGTGTAACAACTATTGCCAGTAAGAAGAATTGAGTACGAAATTTTCTCTAGTCTTGAGAATGGAATACATCCAACAAATAACTGGAGGCGTAGTGTGCATGTGCTATTCTCAGATGAAAAGGTTGCCAGAGAAAACGAATTCGTGGCGGCTGCATCAAGCCAGTCAGAAGGCTTATGACTTTATTCTGACATCGAATTCAATAAAAATGGTGCTGTAAATCAAATTACACGAAACTTGAGAAAGAATGGTAATTACATAAAACAAAATGAACACACGAAGTGTTGGAACAATTGAAGTTCCAGCGCCTCATTTTACCGTGCACCATATTAAGTACACCAAATATCTGTTGCACTTTATACTAATGTACATAACAGCTTTTGAAAAGTGAAGTGTTTCGTGGTTTTTTAACGGACTGCAGAACGTTGAGAGATAAGTTGCTGCTGCTTACTCTGTGATAAATTAATTAGTTGCACAGTTTGCTCTTCGTTTAACAAAGGCAGCTACTACTTTCTTAGAATCAAACTAATTGCCAAGCAATCCTGATCCTGGATATATATTTCGCAGCATTAAATCAACAGAATATCTGTGTAATGAAATAAGAGACCAATTTTGGAAAGTAAAATTTTATATATAGATCTTTAATAACGCGTGGACACCTCCTACAAATCGATATATTCACATGCTCACAGATTTAACAATACAAAGTAAGAACAGCAGTATATATTCTAATTCATATGGCGGTCAACAATTATTCGTCAAGCTTTCCGATTTTTGTTTGCTAATGTTGCTGTTAACATTAACAATGATGACACATTTCGACGAATCACCAGTAACAATGAGGACTAAAGCAGCAAACACATTTATGAAAGATACACAAAGCCTATGCTGTTTATACGAGAGCAAATAATAGTCGTTAATGGGGAAGACATGCCATCGTAGCTGCAGGACAGTTATAGACAATATTAATTTGTTTAATGGGGTGTGGCTTAGTGGTAGATACCGTATTGCTTCTACAAATGAACGGATCAGAATGATTGTCAGAGTGTTATACGTGCAGCTCATCATTACATTTACAATTTCGTCATTAATATTATGATTTTAATAGAATTTATATAGTATTACTGAGGGTTAGGTACGAATAATTAGTAATCTGCATAACTTTTATCGAGACAAACTGTTGTCGCTGGTTTAAAGCAGACTAGAAAAAGAAATAAATATTATCTGTTTGTAAGACTTCTTTCTCCGTCGCTGAGTGGAGCAGACGTATTTGTACTAACTCAGAAAATTTTCCAGTGAAACAATATGTATAAAATTCCAAATGAAAATATTAACACTGAAAATTGCTTAGTTATGAAAGACGTCTCCCTAAATAGTTTACTATTAAGCCATACTTTCTGCTATAAACAAGTAGGTGAATCCCGCACCCTAGAATTGCATATATAATCTATTTAGGAGGAAATCAAATACTGCTGCAACAAAAATAAGTTTTCGGTGCCTACTAGCAACCTCTAGAATTATAATGCTTTATACACTTTCATCCATCAAATTATTAAATTTTGCCTTCAAATTTTATTTTTTCTCTTATTCCGTAATAGTTGTGTTTCTACGTAACTACGTCAGTTGCATATTCTCATGTGATCAAAATCATGTCACATGAGTCATACATAAAGGGAACGCTTGTAACTTCAGTTACCAGATGGTGAACTCACCGTTTGCTGCAGTACATATTTATCCTTGCTCATAAATACACACCGAGAGAGGTGGCGCACTGGTTAGCACACTGGACTCGCATTCGGGAGGACGAATGTTCAATCCAGCATCCGGCCTTCCTGATTTGGGTTTTCCGTGATTTCCGTAAATCGCTCCAGGAAAATGCCAGGATGGTTCCTTTGAAAGGGCACGGCCGATTTCCTTCCCCGTCCTTCCATAATCCGATGAGACCGATGACCTCGCTGTTTGGTCTCTTCCCCCAATTAATCCAATCCAATCCGTAAATACACAAGTAATCCACAACTGGAGATGTTCCTATGAAATTCACCCTACACAGTGTTTGGTTAGCAACATCTCAATTGAAGGAAGAAGAATCTCTAGCTCTTACCCTATACACACGAGGACTATTAGGAAAGGAAGGTGCATTAGGTCGCAAAATAGACACGACAGTGAAAATACAACGTAGCTTTGCACAGCTGTGCTGGGCATTGTCTCTAGTATTCTTTCCAGTACTGACCACACAGTGAGCACGTAGAGGTGCCTAGAACAGTATTGGCTCCTGCTTAGTAAGGGTGTCCGTTGGGATGTTTCGCCTGATTTCATGCCTGACCACATAACGAACATGCCACGCATTTCCTTTTTCATCACAATTCCCTGCCGCATATTGCAGGGCAATGAGGATGCATCTGCAGCTTTTTCGAGCGGAGGTGTTTGATCACCCACCATACAGCCCTAACTTTGCTCCTTCCGATGTTCGCCTCTGCTCACATCAACTGTTGAAGACAACATTTTCTCATAGGCAACTAACTGCAAACGAGAGTAGAGTAGAGAAGTGTCGGAAATCGCAGGCGGCTATCTTCTTTGACAATGGTAATGGGAAGTTGGTACAACACCACGACAAGCGGGGAGAAATAGTTGGGAGGTGTAGCAAACTGTTGGAAATAAATCATTGTTGAGTTTCTCTGAGGTTTCCGTTTCACGATCGAACAGAGTTACTTTCCGAATAGCCCTCGCATTTCCACTATCCTTAAAGAAAAAAGAATGGCCCGTCGTATCTTGTCACATCAGTTAATTTTGGACTGAAATTCTGCTTTAGTACAAGTGTGCCCCAACCAAAATGCAAACGGAAAGAGAATTTTTGAAGATGACTGCAGAAGGTCGAACACACCGCTAGACAAGGTGTCCTCAAACATTGAAAAGAAAACTGCAAACTTGATAGAGTGTCCTATACTAAATACTTAAAGAGTAGCGGCCGAAAATAAGTATTTAGTTTCAAATATTGATAAAACAATTTACATCTTTCACCAAAAACGCAATCCCACAATTTATTAAAAGTGACAAAAGGTGCTGCAAAACTTGAAATGTTCTTTTCTGACCATTGTATCCTCATAATACCAATTTTAGGAATTTTAACGTCTGGACAATTTTGACACCAAGTTTGGGGGATATCCTGCACAATCTACGAAGAAATAATGATGACTTAACAGGACTTGTAAAATGCTCTGCTTTCTATTTGTAACAGGCCAACATTTGGAGCCATGTATAGCATTTGGCTAAAATATTTCCTGACGAATATATATTGTGGTATTTATTACCTTGAAAAACATTAGGACTAACATTTGCTATTGGTCCCCGATTCGAGGAACAACTGCTGTGTGATTTTTCACATTTCGCACTTGCTTTCAGATTCGTGCTGGTATTTCTCGTATTGCATAAGTTTAGGGTGATGGGGTCGTTCGAGAGTGGGCTTGTAATAAATATCTTTTTTTATTAAGCAAGCGATTAAAAGATGCGAACGCATCAGCAAATTAAAACAGTGGCACATAATAACACAATTAATGAATTCTAAAGCTGCTGCTACCAGCACTAAAACAATATTTCTACCAGATAGAAATATAATAATTCTTAACTGAAAGGGACAACAGTAATAGGTAACACAATTTATTTAAAACACCCCTGTATTAAAACTAAACTCCTCCCGAACAGGCCATGAAGGCCTAACGGTACCGAGCGGCCGCCATGTCATCCTCTGCCCACAAGCGTCACTGGATGCGGATACGGAGGGGCATGTGGTCAGCACACCGCTCTCTCGGCCGTATGTCAGTTTACGAGACTGGAGCCGCTACTTCTCGATCAAGTAGTTCCTCAATTTGACTCAAAAGGGCTGAGTGCACTTCGCTTGCCAACAGCGCTCGGTAGACCGGACGGTCACCCATCCAAGTTCTAGCCTAACCTGACAGCGCTTAACTTTGGTGATCTAACGGGAACCGGTGTTACCACAGCGACAAGGCCGCAGGCAACCCCGTTTTACTTATGAACATTACTTTGCTTGACGCACATAATCTATACAAGTGAGCTCGAATTAAAAATGACAACTTGCTTAAGGACATTAACTTTCTAAGCGGATACATTAGAACAAACAAATAACTCGCTGTAATATCTACGAACTGCTACCATCAACCTCCACCATCTGACAGATCAGCCCCGTAAGGCAACACAGCTACACAGGTCTAACTACTACTTAGGCCACAAGAAAAGCAATACGATAGGTAGTAATTTATCACTAGTTCACAATCATGGAACCACGTATATAATTTCACAATCAAAATATTACACTCAATTTTATTTCTTCAAGGCCTTGCCACGCTCCTACGCAACCACAAATGATACACACCCCGTTCACCTAACATGTCGCACACCGCTACAGTGTAAACTAATAGGTCGAATACTCCCAATGCTTGCCGGCCGGTGTGGCCGTGCGGTTCTAGGCGCTTCAGTCTGGAATCTCGTGACCGCTACGGTCGCAGGTTCGAATCCTGCCTTGGGCATGGATGTGTGTGACGTCCTTAGGTTAGTTAGGTTTAAGTAGTTCTAAGTTCTATGGGACTGATGACCACAGATGTTAAGTCCCATAGTGCTCAGAGCCATTTGAACCATTTGAACTCCCAATGCTTGCTACTAACAGATATGTGTCAGAAAAACACACCCTACTTTGTCTTCTGTTGGCTTAACCAACTTCTCCAACATTCTTCCTCATGTCTCCATCTTAAAACCGTCCTGCTGACTAGCTTCTGCAGATTCCAGCAACGACTGCTGCTTGGGCAGGCAGTGGGCCATGGCAGGCATAGCGCCACCCCACAACTTTTCCGCCGCAGCCCCCGGTGGGATCCGACTCTGCACTAGGCCGACGTCGCCGGCGCTCCAAAGATCAGACTCTCTTTGGCTATGTCTTGTCACCTCAAGAAAACTTAGAGTGATGCTGCGTCTGCTCTTTGGCTCCTACATGTACCCTATTGCCGCAAAAACAGTGCCTGACCCACGCTGGTGCGACTGGCACGGCGCGCGGGAAGAGGGCCACGAAATTTCTGTTTCACAGAACACTTCTTGCATTTAGTCGCTCCTCCATCAAGTTGCAAGAAATCGTTTCTCCCTCTAGTTCCAAATATACTGATGGTTCTCCTACAGCGAAATATTGCAATTATTTCACACTGATTCAACCCTTCTTTGGAACCTGTCTGGCACTTTTGCATCATAAACTGAGTATATTCATCAGCACTTTCTGACACCATCTGATTATCCTCCCCTCCCCCTTTTTAATACTTCAACGTGTTTAAAATATTAAGCAGTACTTTTTATTTTAGATGCTAACTTAATTCCAATGTATATATTGCAGAATTTTGTGACACACGTCTTACTTATGTGGCCAACAGGTGGTTAGATCTTAAATGTTTGTTTATTTAATATTAAGCTGCGACAGTGACCTGTAAACTACTGAGACACGTAACCTAAAAATATGTATAAAATGCATGTTTGACCGTCAGCTGTTTTTATTTTCAACCCATATATCGACCGATTTCAGTCATGGACCATCTTCATGGATAAGAGTTACAATTTCTTAAGCAACAACATTACGTTTGTCATTACTTCAATTCACAAATATTAGTATACGACCCAAGCCTTGTAGTTTGTGCTCCACTTTGTACACATGTTATTAGTATGTTTGCTTCTAAAAGTACTGTGTCGTATATTGACATTCGTGACATGTTCTACACATTACTTAAGTAATGACATATATAATACTGTGGCTTAAATGATTTTAACCTTTACCCGTGAAGATGGTTCATGACTGAAACCGGTCTATATTTGGGTTTAAAATAAAAGCGGCTGATGGTCAAACTTACATTTTGTACATTACTTAACTGCTGTTGATAGTCATCTTCCAAAAACGTTTATAACATGAAAATAGTCGTAGAGTTACCTGTAGTTTGCTACTGTTTTTAACTGGAGCTGGAGCTTGACCAGCCTTGTGCTTTGAACTAAATCTGCTAATGTTCTTATTTTAAATAATTGAAAATTTACGTAAGAACTTTTTTTCGTTTTTGGGTGGGTAGGGGGTGGGTGGGGAGGCTGGAGCTTGACCAATATCGTGCTCGTTCTCTGAAATAAATTGGCTAGAGTTCTTGTTTTCGAACAATCGAATTACAACACGCTCATTGGCATTGTAGCGAGATGGAAGTACTTCCCTGGGCGGTATCACTAAACTGGTGTCTTGGTGTTTCGGTAAGTCCCTCGTAGCACAGTAGTAGCGCTCAGTCACCTGTTTCCATGTAGGTGGTGATCTTCCTGAATTGGAGTGTTTAGGGATTCCAGTTGTTAATTGTCAACAACGTTTGTACTGTACTTGTTTTAATACTGAAATTGCTTTGACACACATGTCACAGAATCAGCATTTGCAATATGGGGGCTCTGGACTATGCCGTTATATTCGACCCTTTACACACCGTTTTCTGACTTTACATCATGATAGACACCGACCACGACACGTGGCGTTCTGATAAGTAATAACTTCACTTTATATCTTGTTTAACTGCTGAAATATGTACTGGCGACCGTTCTTTTAGAGCCGCCCCGGTTACTCGACCGTGCGTTTTGAGTGGCTCCTCGTGACTAACCCGCCCTGTCTTCCCGAAGGACCAGAGAGACCGCCCCCCCCCCCCCTTTCGCCATCAGCCAATCAGGACACTTCTACCGTTTCCTACACACACACACACACACACACACACACACACGCAACCAATGGGCGTTCAGATCGCTGTTGTTAGGCGGATCTGACGTCACGTATGCGGACATTGTGACGGAAGTTTGTCTCGGAACACTGTCTCAGATTGTAAGATCCTACTCCCGAATAGTCGGATCTTGTCCTTACTAAGGTTGCACAACATTGCCTCCTATGATTTCATCTCTAATGCTCCTTGCTGACGCTTAATTGTTAAATGTACATGTAGCCTGGCTGCTACTGAGCATTCCCGATCGCATAAATATGCATAATACTTGGCTTAAACACGTGAAGGGAAGACACATATGCATTACAGAATATTTATACAAGAATTTTGGGTGAGCTTCTTCCGTGCCGCTTTGAAGATGATTGAAACCACAGCTTGACCATCGCAATGCTTGAGTAATATGTGCTAACGTTCTGTTTGCCGGCCGGTGTGGGCGAGCTGTTCTAGGAGCTTCAGTCTGGAACCGCGCGATCGCTACTGTCGCAGGTTCGAATCCCGCCTCGGGCATTGATGTGTGTGATATCCTTAGGATAGGTTTAAGTACTTCTAAGTTCTAGGGGACTGATGACCTCAGATGTTAAGTCCCATAGTGCTCAGAGTCATTTGAACTTTATGTTTTTAAATGCTTGAGTTTTATGTAAAACTCTTGGATGGGCTTCTTCAGTGGCAGTTCATGTTAATAGACGCTGAAGCTTTGCCAACGGTTGTCTTAGACTGACTCGTATTTGTGACGTGAAATTTTCTTGTTGATAGTGGTGCTACTGTTTGAACAAGAGGGTGGATATATTGTGTGCATTTAAGAGTGGGACTGGGCCTTACCCTTTACAAACGGAACTTTTTGCTTTGGCGATTCTGGAAGGGAGACTGGAAATGTGTGCCAACCTCTCAGCCCAACAACACTGCTCTCCAAGAACAAGTTCCTTTACACAATGGTAGCAGAGCATAGTTCTGGGGTGCTGGAAGGCGTGTTCAGCACAGTGAAAGAAAGAAAAATTGTGAGTGTATATGTATATAAATATAAATTGTTGCTAATTTTTGGGAAAATTTACTTTTGTTGACACTTCTTGTATATCTTTGCTGCAGGACGATAGCGATTAAGGTGCCTGGCGGGACGGAGTTACGCAAGCCGAGCTTCATTGTGAACTTGAGATAAGAGGGTGTGAGACGGCGGGCAACACTGCCGGGCCGACGCGACGGCTGCGGGACGCAGCGACTTGGGCAGACACGGTACCCACCCCGCGGGCGGGCAGGTGAGTTGCGTCTTGGTATTTTTTAAAATATCGAGAATCTGATATCTAAAAAGCACCATTACCGGGTCTCGATACATCGGATAGAGGCATCGATATATCGATACGTTATGGAAAAAGAATCGACTTACTGGCCGGAAATATCGGCTGCACATTGTAAATATAATGTCGATTTTAGAGTCGTATTTTTAAGCATTGATTTATTATTAGATATTCTGCATATCATCAAGCCACCCTATCCCCCTACATCTACATCCATACTCCGCAAGCCACCTGACGGTGTGTGGCGGAGGGTACCTTGAGTACCTCTATCTGGTCTCTCTTCTATTCCAGTCTCGTATTGTTCGTGGAAAGAAGGACTGTCGGTATGCTTCTGTGTGGGCTCTAATCTCTCTGATTTTATCCTCATGGTCTCTTCGCGAGATATACGTAGGAGGGAGCAATATACTGCTTGACTTCGGTGAAGGTATGTTCTCAAAACTTTAACAAAAGCCCGTACCGAGCTACTGAGTGTCTCTCCTGCAGAGTCTTCCACTGGAGTTTATCTGTCATCTCCGCAACGCTTTCGCGATTACTAAATGATCCTGTAACGAAGCGCGCTGCTCTCCGCTGGATCTTCTCTATCTCTTCTATCTGGTACGGATCCCACACTGCTGAGCAGTATTCAAGCAGTGGGCGAACAAGCCTACTGTAACCTACTTCCTTCGTTTTCGGATTGCATTTCCTTAGGATTCTTTCAATGAATCTCAGTCTGGCATCTGCTTTACCGACGATCAACTTTATATGATCATTCCATTTTAAATCACTCCAAATTCGTACTCCCAGATAATTTATGGAATTAACTGCTTCCAGTTGCTGACCTGCTATTTTGTAGCTAAATGATAAGGGATCTACCTTTCTATGTATTCGCAGCACATTACACTTGTCTACATTGAGAATCAATTGCCATTCCCTGCACCATGCGTCAATTCGCTGCAGACCCTCCTGCATTTCAGTACAATTTTCCATTGTTACAACCTGTCGATATACTACAGCATCATCCGCAAAAAGCCTCAGCGAACTTTCGATGTCATCCACAAGGTCATTTACGTATATTGTGAATAGCAACGGTCCTATGACACTCCCCTGCGGCACACCTGAAATCTCTCTTACTTCGGAAGACTTCTCTCCATTGAGAATGACATGCTGCGTTCTGTTATCTAGGAACTCATCAATCCAGTCACACAATTTGTCTGATAGTCCATATGCTCTTACTTTGTTCATTAAACGACTATGGGGATCTGTATCGAACGCCTTGCGGAAGTCAAGAATCACGGCATCTATCTGTGAACCCGTGTCTATGGCCCTCTGAGTCTCGTGGACGAATAGCGCGAGCTGGGTTTCACAGGACCGTCTTTTTCGAAACCCATGCTGATTCCTACAGAGTAGATTTCTAGCCTCCAGAAAAGTCATTATACTCGAACATAATAGTGTAATGGTAACTGCATGTAAGTGGCACAATAAAAGGTGTACGATGGCTCAGTCGTTCCGTTTCGTCACATACCGGATTTGTGCGGAACACTTCATGACAAATTCCCTATTTCTTTCATTTCTGCAGTGACCTAGCAGTTGTAGAGTTAACATTGCATGGTGAAGTTAGACGTGAACTTTCTGTTCGTATCACCGTGCGCTGATTATGTCAGCATTTTGTCTCACACGACTCTGCCCACCGCGATGATCAATCTTGTCATTTAGATTTCTGTTTAATCATTTTCAGCAAATTGCTTTAACGCAACTGTTGTGCTGTTCCTTCACATTGGAAATCTTGTTATTCCATTCACACCGCCATCCTCCACTGCAATCGGACTTCTTCTTTGAGCAACCTATACCCGCTTCACACAGTCAGTGCGAGAATGGCCGTGATCTACATCTACATCTACATCTATACTCCGCGAGCCACCTTACGGTGTGTGGCGGAGGGTACTTATTGTACCACTATCTGATCCCCCCTTCCCTGTTCCATTCACGAATTGTGCGTGGGAAGAACGACTGCTTGTAAGTCTCCGTATTTGCTCTAATTTCTCGGATCTTTTCGTTGTGATCATTACGCGAGATATATGTGGGCGGTAGTAATATGTTGCCCATCTCTTCCCGGAATGTGCTCTCTCGTAATTTCGATAATAAACCTCTCCGTATTGCGTAACGCCTTTCTTGAAGTGTCCGCCACTGGAGCTTGTTCAGCATCTCCGTAACGCTCTCGCGCTGACTAAATGTCCCCATGACGAATCGCGCTGCTTTTCGCTGGATCATGTCTATCTCTTCTATTAATCCAACCTGGTAAGGGTCCCATACTGATGAGTAATACTCAAGAATCGGACGAACAAGCGTTTTGTAAGCTACTTCTTTCGTCGATGAGTCACATTTTCTTAGAATTCTTCCTATGAATCTCAACCTGGCGCCTGCTTTTCCCACTATTTGTTTTATGTGATCATTCCACTTCAGATCGCTCCGGATAGTAACTCCTAAGTATTTTACGGTCGTTACCGCTTCCAATGATTTACCACCTATGGCATAATCGTACTGGAATGGATTTCTGCCCCTATGTATGCGCATTATATTACATTTATCTACGTTTAGGGAAAGCTGCCAGCTGTCGCACCATGCATTAATCCTCTGCAGGTCTTCCTGGAGTACGTACGAGTCTTCTGATGTTGCTACTTTCTTGTAGACAACCGTGTCATCTGCAAATAGCCTCACGGAGCTACCGATGTTGTCAACTAAGTCATTTATGTATATTGTAAACAATAAAGGTCCTATCACGCTTCCCTGCGGTACTCCCGAAATTACCTCTACATCTGCAGATTTTGAACCGTTAAGAATGACATGTTGTGTTCTTTCTTCTAGGAAATCCTGAATCCAATCACGAACCTGGTCCGATATTCCGTAAGCTCGTATTTTTTTCACTAAACGTAAGTGCGGAACCGTATCAAATGCCTTCCTGAAGTCCAGGAATACGGCATCAATCTGCTCGCCAGTGTCTACGGCACTGTGAATTTCTTGGGCAAATAGGGCGAGCTGAGTTTCACATGATCTCTGTTTGCAGAATCCATGTTGGTTATGATGAAGGAGATTTGTATTATCTAAGAACGTCATAATACGAGAACACAAAACATGTTCCATTATTCTACAACAGATTGACGTAAGCGAAATAGGCCTATAATTATTCGCATCTGATTTATGACCCTTCTTGAAAATGGGAACGACCTGCGCTTTCTTCCAGTCGCTAGGTACTTTACGTTCTTCCAGCGATCTACGATAAATTGCTGATAGAAAGGGGGCAAGTTCTTTAGCATAATCACTGTAGAATCTTAAGGGTATCTCGTCTGGTCCGGATGAAAGCTCAAAAAGTATGTTCTACTACAATTTCAAAAGAATAGTTTCAAATATTTACCGAAAACCGGGAAAAATGTAATAGAAAACAAAAATATCAGCCTCTATATTGACACTTCGATATCGATATGTAGGGTAGAAAATATCGCTGATATGTATCGATATTTTCTGAGGAGCTATAGATATATCGATATTTTACCAACAGCCCTAGTAGCGTCACTTCCATTATTGCTTGTGGCTTGGCTGAACTTACATGTTATTTGTCTTTTCTTGAATTGTCTGAGACGTCGCACGAGCAGTATGATAGAATTAGGGCGTGTGCTGTCCATTAGCCGAATAGAGGCCAAGATTTTCGTGGCGCCGATACGACTATGTCGGTTTATGAATCATTACAAGGGCAGGTTGACGAGTTAATGAGTACGATACTGTACGGAATCACGTTCCACGGAGTTGCAAGTTCAAATGAACGAATCGTTAAAAATAGTGCAATGGATGAACAACGTCGTTCTGACCACCGACAGTGAAGCAAAACCCTCGTCTGAAAATGGGAAAGCTAACAAGCGTGTTAAGAGACACCACGGGTTCTTTGACATGTTTACCAAAATACCGAATCCCTTGAGTGGCCTATTCGGAGAAGGAAGAGTGTTGTCGGCCATATCAGCATGGAGTTCATTCGAGGCCTAGATTTTCTTTAGGAATTAAAGGATCGGAGTGAAATGTTGAGTCTGAGTAATGAGCAGTATCATCAATTGTTGAACACTGTGATATATGTACGACTTGAACAAGTAATGAGGCAGATTATGCAAAGTCGAGTTCCACTTCTTGATTTTAGGCATTCAATCGGTAGGAATCTCTTATCAGCTCGTGCACGTTAGCAGTTAATTGAGAGGAAGTATTTTAGTGTTCTGCATTATGTGGAATCGTTAGAGGATTATGTCAAAACGGTGCGAGACTCTATACAAAACATGTTTTTGGAATTCGCTGAATGCCAGGTTGTGGTTAACATTTTGAAAGGCATGCATTTTAATGATCGATCTGGCGTTATCCTTTGTGAGAGATTGGTCGCTTTTGAGCGGTTAGAGAGCGTGATCACTGAGTTACAAGCATTTACAAATGCCGACTGCATGCGATTACGTACTAAAGTGTGGGCTGGTGGGTGGAACAAACAAGAATAGGTGGGCACAGCACGCTGGAGTGACCCTAGAAGTTCCGGTGCCAGCAGAAAGGTCATGCAGCTAAAACATTCACTTAGGTTCGGAGTAAAGGAGCCATTTGATACAACGCGAAAGGTGGAGTCTCAAAGGTGCTGTATTCAAGGCGAATCAGGGTGATGTCTGACTTAAAGCTGCCGTATCTGTGCATGAGATGCAATAAAGGTCCTGTGTTTGTCCACTTTTAGATTCAGTAAGTTCGTTTAGTCTCATTAGCAAAGCTGGGTACGGCTCTAAATTTCCCAAACTTGGGAACCACAAAACTTGAGTACAGGTGGCCAGGTCTTGAAAATGTAGTTACTTGGGGAGGTTTCGATAAATACATGTGTTCCAAACTTCACTTGCAAATGTATGGTGAGCATTGCACACAATCTGCCTGGGTCAGCCCTACTTGTTGTTGGTTTTATTTATCAGTGGGCTTAGTTCTGCTCTGGAGGAGGGGCAGATACCTACACGTTTAGCTAGCACCGACTCAGAAGGAGGCAAGGGTGTCGTGCTGTGGTCTGAAATTCTGCCTCATTGGACCGCTACACTTTGGAGCATCTTGAACGTTGACAAGCTCAGTGGTTTAGAAATTAAGCAAACAGTTCCACTATGTGTTGTCGGATGGACTGGGGAAGTTTGAAGAGTTGACGGATAGGATTCCTGTCAGACATCTTCATACAGATTGTCCCCCTCCCTGGATGAAA
This sequence comes from Schistocerca piceifrons, assembly GCF_021461385.2. Taxonomy (NCBI): domain Eukaryota; kingdom Metazoa; phylum Arthropoda; class Insecta; order Orthoptera; family Acrididae; genus Schistocerca; species Schistocerca piceifrons. Next base: position 357,735,505 of record NC_060144.1, on the reverse strand, counting down.
CAGCTTACGCTCATGATAGATAAGAGATTAGCAGAATGCTTGGCTCTCCATCCAAGGGCACAGATGGAGTGTATCCAGAAGTGGACTATACAAAATTAAATAAAAAGGTAATGGGCCTATTCCATTGCCTGTCCTGCATTCATGCCTCGAGCGGTAGCTTGGTTCATTGGAATCGCGAACTTCTTCCGTCGGCCCCGGCCGAATTTCGCCCAGTTTATGGCGCCACTTTACGATTTTATACTGGGTGCCTCTAAACAAGGTGCCTTTTGGGGAACTTAAAAAAGCTTTAGCGTCTGATCTGGTATTGGTTAGGCCAGATTTCAGTCACGAATGCACAATGAAAACCGATGCTTCGATGCCTGTTGTGGCTGCGGTGCTTCTACAAGAGCGTGCAGGAGAAGGGGGATGAGGCGTTCTGTCAGGTATGCTGAATTCTCTCGAAACGAAATATTCGGTACATGAAATCTAAATGTGGGCTGCGTTACTCAACATGGAAAAATTCCGTATGTACTTAGAGAGCATCGTCCCTTCTAGCCGGAGATCGATAACCAGCCCAACAGCTGGATGCCGGCTAGGCCACAGCGCACTGGTTTTATGACATGGTGGGTGGTCCAGCTGTCAGCCTTTAAATTTACTTTCAAGCAGATTCGTGGAAGCGAAGACTATTGTAGCAGACAGCCTCAGCAATATGCCTGATGAAAAGATCCGCCGGAAGAGCACTTGGGCGCCATACTATCTTAACTCCCACTATTGTTCAAGGACGTAGGGATACGACAGGATGCCGATCCCGTCCTTAGTCAGCTGAAGGAGCGGATCCGAAAAGACGTAATAATTAGCACCTACCATTTAACAGGCAATGTTATGCGATATACGGTCAGGGGTGGCTGTGGGCACCCCGTGGCGTTATCCAACGATTTAGTCTCTCTCTTTTTTAAGTAGTTTAGTGAGAAGGTAGGGGGGCATCCTGGCGTCTTTAAAACAGGAATGAATCTAAGAGAACACTTCACATGGGAGGGCATGGACAAGAGTATAATTACGGGTTATGGTGGCCGTTTGTAAGGCTTCTGACAGATACTAGGCCTCACTAAGTTTTATCCGCGTCAAATGTTCGCACCCGTTCCTTGGAGAGGCTTTGAATTGATTATGTGGGACTGTTCCCTTTGGTCATAGTACGGCAACCGTTATAAAGTATTAATTAGAAAATTTCACTCCCCAAGTATATTCACTCTACAGCCGGTTGCTAAGCTCCAGCCTGTTACCATGAACTGGCACTGACGGTGCCTACTCAAAATTATCTTTTCAAATTTCAGTTAAAGCAGAACATTAGCAGATTGAATCCAAAGCACAACGCTAGTGAATACCCAGCTTCATTTAGCATCATACCGAAAAATTTTATCTAAAAATTCAGCTACTAAGGCAGTTACCAATTTTTCGAAATACAGCTGCCGATCGAACTCCAGTTTTAACCCGAGTAAGGTGGCGCAGTAGCTAGCACACTGTACTAGATTCGTGAGGACGACAGTTCAAACCCGGGCATCACCATTCTGATTTAAGTTCTTTGATTTCCCTAAATCGCCCCAGGAACACTCCGGGATGGTTCCTTTGACACAATCTCCTTCCCCATCCTTCCCTAATACGAACTTGTGTTCCCTCTCTAATTACCTTGTTTCCGACGGGATGTTAAACACTGATCCCATTTTCCTCCTCCATAATGTCACAACCAACTAATACAAGGCACCAGGTAAATACCGGTATGGGTATCATAGCTTCAGTTACTATGAAACAGTTCACATTTTTAATCCCAGTAAAAATCATCTTCAGGCAACAGTAGCATACCAGTATTGGTATCGCAGTTACTATGAACCAGTACAATTACAGTAAAAACTCTGTTCCGAGTTCAGATACAGTTGGGGTTGCTATCAAGGAACGAGATGCGGCCAAAGGCTGCCACATATAAACAAAATACAACTGCACGCAGATACAACTGCACGGAACTCAGGCTGACTCACTTGCTCAAACGGCCGCCATGCTTTGATTTCAACTCGACAGTCGCTGCCAGTTTTCCCGCAGGCCACAAGTCTCCATCGGACAGTCATAGCCGACCTCACGAGAAATCTTAATGTTTCTTCTTAGGTTCCGACCCAAGAGACATATTCAGGTAGTCTCCAGCACTGCCGACGACAGGCACAACGTCGCTGCTCCACCAGTATGCCCCACCCGGCATCTTTCTGTGAGGCGATGTTTTCAATTGGCTGGGCACGCACAAAGAGGGCCTTTCCAACCGACGCTGCTCCGGCTCGTGTCACAGTGTCACCAGCAGTTACGGCGGTCCAGGCTTTAGTTACGATCCCGAGCCCTTCAGGCACGGGGAGAAGCCGCGGGAATTTCAACTTGTGTACGTAGTGTCGGGTTATACCGTCACAGCATTCCCCTTCCCCTCCTTCCCCTTAGACGCTGGACTGCGGGCGAGGGTGATAGCTGAAAAACCCATATATACACTATCTTAAAATCTGACAATATAAAGAAACAACCTTCATAACTGCTTGCAACAAACGAGGCTACGACACCACGAGCGGGGACTTATGCAACCGTGGTTCCCGACACTGCTTCTCGGCATACAAACCCCACTCAAAGTATTTTGCGTCACAAGCCCATAATGACAACGTTTCATTTGAGACAGGTGTGCCCTTAATATCCGCTTGATACGCAGGTGCTCGACGAGCAGAGTGACGGCAACACGAAGTGTAAAATCTGGGTAGCAGTTTTCCCATTACATTATCCCCTGCCCTACTAGAAAGGCGAAGATTTTAATCTACACTCTGTCCCCGAGCGGAAGTGCGGTTGACCGCCTACAAATATTACACTTTTGCGCCAGTCTTTATGAGCGAGCTTCAGATTTTAAGCGCGCCTTCCCATTTTTCCCTAAAATAGATGGCAACCCGCTCAGATAGTAGATTGTTCAGCGACTGCAAAGTGGAGAGGGGGCTGCTGGGTTTAAAGTTGAACACGAGGGCAATCGGTCCCAGCTTATCGGATTCGTGCACTGCCGTGTTCAATGCGTACCTGCGTACCCCAACCACGATAAGGATGAATCTCACCATGTGTAATCCATATGGTGGTATGCAAATAGGGCAGACCATAGGTTGTGATTAACTTGGATAACATGGCGTGGTGGTGGTGTGGCAGATGTCTGCCAAAAATCAAAACATCCGAAAGTTCACAGAGGCACAATTCGGTGGATTGTCGGGCCCGAAAATATCAAAGATCGTCTGGGGTGCCTTGGTGGTAATTTTTCATGTCATCCTTCGTGTCGAGATCAACCAATTGAACCACCTAAGAGCGTCAACGCATACTAAAATGCGGTGACACAAGTCATGAGATGCCACCTAATACTGTATCGGACCTCCTTCTCCCCGGTTTAGTGCAGCAAATTGTTGGAAGTTCCTTGCAGACATATTGAGCCATGTTGTCCCTATACCTGACCATAACTGCATTAAGTGTTGGCGGTGTGGAATACTGTGCACAAACTGACCTCTCGATTATGTCCCATAAATGTTCGGTGGGATTCGTGTCGGGGAGTCTGGGTGGCCATATCATCCGCTATAATTGTCCAGAATGTTCTTCAAACTAGTCGCGAACAATTGTGGCCTTGTGCCATTGCGTTGTTCGTGGTGAGACGAAATGCCTCAAATTTGGTAGTTTCAGCACATTCTCGACACTGTTGATCTCGGAATATTGAATTCCCTAACGACTTCGTAGTGGAATGTTCTGTCCGTCTAGCTCCAACCACCATTCCTCCGTTCAAATTCTATTAATTTCGTCGTGTAGCTATAACCAGGCCGGAAACCTTTTCACATGAATCACTAGAGTACAAATGACAGCTCTTCAACGTATTATCCTTTTATACATTGTGTGCTCGGTACTTCCGCCATATGTATATGAGCATATCGCTATGCCATGACGTTTTATCACCTCAGTGTAGTTTTGCTACTCTTTGAATAAGAGGGTGGATATAATGTGTGTATTTGTATGTGACACTGGTATTCACTCTGTAGAAGTGGATTTATTTTCCGTTGGCCTCCTGGAAAATAAAGTTGTGTTTGAAAATGCGTGCGCGTCTCTGAACCCAGTATGAACCACCATCAAAGACCAATTCTGTTACACAAATTTCTGCTTTGTGTCTTCAGATTTTTGGGGATCCAAGAGGTTCTTAAATTATCGATTTTTGTTTGAGCTATTGAACTGTCGAAGTTCATATTCTAAACTAATTTTGTTTATATTTTTCTTCTCCTTCTTAGTAATATATTACATGATTTTAAATTATCAAAATTTTCAGAGAGCTATTGCCCACCCACACAGTTGGAGGCACGATGGGCTTAGCAGTGATGAATGAGGGGAGGTGATCGTTCGCCCGCTCTCTCTCTTTGTTAAACCAAGCTTGCCGCTATTTATTCAACTGCACTTCTCAAGCAGTCTATCAAGGAGAATGGTACATAAATCATATCCAAATAAGTGTGCATCTAGAATGCTCCCTAAGTTTTCTCCATCAGTTAATTAAGTAAAATATTGTGAAGGCTGGATCTTGCTCTATACCTGTTTTCCTCCTATAAATCTTTTACCAATTTTTTCCAATTCTGCTCTTTAACACACGGATCTACGACCTTGCTGTTTGACTCGTACCGTATATACATCTCTATTGTTTCACAATCACGAAGGTCGCCTTCACTGTAGTTCCCGCTAATATATCCAACATTCCATTAGTCTGGGAAATGTCCTTCATAAATTATACGCTTATTTAAAGTCCAAAATAGCTTCCAATAGAACGTTTGAATTTTTTCTGAATAGGAATTCCTCTTGACCTAGGAGTATCACCATTGTTTGAGGCATTCGGCACTTTTTTCCACCTCGAGTAACAACCTGTCAAAATGTGCATACCTTCCGACAGAACATATTCTGTTCCATCTGCATTATGACACTGCTGCCATGTCACTGAAACACAGCAAAGGACAAATAATTACGAAATTTTGCTTGTTGTTCATAGACGTGTAGTAGAAAGAATGTAATGTTGGATATTTAGATCATTTGGGGGACAATCAGAACAGAAAATTTAGTACATGGTGCTGCCACCTCTGGTGGCAACTGTAGCTCTGTCCCGACCGGGCATCAGTTCGAACTGATCTAGAATGACGGATGTGGGTGTTGCATTCCACATGCTACATCTCCGTGCCAGAGTTCATCAACCGTAGAGGTTAGCGAGTGGTGATGAGCCAGTGTCTCCCCCCCCCCCCCCCCTCACCCTCCGCCTCAAACCATGATCAAATGTTTTCAGTAGGTGAGTGCTGTCAAAGGTAACAGTCGGACACAGGCCAGGATGACAAGGACAAAAAGGGCGGTGAAGCTTTATGTTCTTGAAAGATAATGTTAAAATTACCCTCTATGCGAAGTAACATTGATCGTGTCATATACACCATGGCGCTCTATACCATCAGGCTAGTTTTATGAGAATGACAAATGCAAGCTGGAAACATTAGTTCTTCTGAGGACCTCAACGAACGTACGTGTCTATCACAGGGTTTCCCAAACTGTGTTCCCCTGAACATTGATGTTTTGTGGGTAGACGATAAATGCTCCAAAAAGAATCATCAATGAAACTGCGCTGTTTTTCGACTTTTCGGCGACACTAATTATTTTTTTAAAAAGTTTTTATCATATCAGTGTTATTGGTTATGATTTAAAATTCAAATAGTCATTTAATAAAAAAAGTTTTTTATTTTTTTTTATTTTATTAATCTTAAAATTAAACGATTTGTTTCATCAAAGTACCAGGATTCTCAAAGTTATCCATCTGAGGAAAAGTTTGGGAATCTCTTGTCTATCGTGATGGTGTCCGTACGATCAGAACTAGTCTGAAAAGATATCGTGCTGCCACTTTTGAGTCCACTACCAGCTTCCCTCCAGTTGCAACATAGTTGTTCGTGGTGCTCTCAGTGTATATTTCACTTGCTATGCATTTGCTTTCTCAATGTCAGAGTCCTGGCTACATGATGCAATAGAGCTTATGAAAAATTTGCCTGTCCTCTCGGGCTCAAGTCACATGGGGCTATTGAGGTCATACTTGGTATTCTGCATAGCTTTCTTGAAACCATCGATTCCACATCAGCGTGGCAATTCTTGAATCACGCCAAACGCGAACAGCAATATCGCGTACCCATGAACCGCAATGTGCCAGGTTGTATTCCGTCATATGGCAGTAGACGTTTCTTGTTCTTATAAAACGTGTAGCAGGATATTTTCCCGAATAACAAATATTCAAATGCGTTTTCTGAATTAGAGGCCTGCTGCGTAATATTTCTTATATACAGACTGCAAATGGTGTTACTCTTACCTGCATTATGCGGTTGCACACATCCAAGAATTTCCAAGAACTCTGAATGAAAATGCTCAAGCTTTGGGAGTAATAGCCTATGCCGAAGACATACTGGTTCTGGAGGCCAAGAACTCAAGTTCCGGGCTGGAAAGAAAAGTGTGTAATTTGGTTGCTCTGGTGCAAAACTGGAGCTCAGATAATAAACTAGAAATCGTAAAAAGAAAGACTACTCACCTGCTACACAAAGGCATCCTAACCCGCTCGCGGAGTCTTACCCTGAGAATTGAGGGAACCCGAGTGCGGTGCAGTGAGCTGTGTAAGGTAACTGGGCATGCACTTGGGCGACAAGCGTAACTTTCACACACAAACATCTGGTAGGTCAGAAAGTAACCAACGTTATGCAGATGTCGTCAAGTCTTTAACATCCATTTTCAACACCTTAGACTCTAACATGATGGAATTTTCAATACTATCATAGGATCTGCCAGCATCTGGGCATGCAATTGTGATACAATAGGTGCTAGTCAATCTAAAGACATACACAGAGGAGTGTGCTGCAGAGACTCATAGGAACCTAAGGGGACAACGCTGGTGAGTCACTATTAGTCACATAAGGGTGTGTCTAGTGGATATTACCGTCAGATACACAGGATTTCTGTGTTGGCTTCACGAAGGTAATCATCCCCAGATGAGAGAAATAACGGGCTAGTTAATAACAAACAGTGATTAAAATCTTCAACTTTCGTAGTCCTGCCTTCCTCATAGTGCTGTGAAATGTGGGAAAAAACCTCAAATTGGCATTTATAAGAAGATGAACAACACCAAAAATGCAACAGGAGTGTAATATGTAGAAAATCATCCACGCAACCTGCCACTGAAGATGCCTTGCACAAAATAAAGGCGAAACGCATATGGCACGAAAATTGTGTTTCATTCAGTTGCTGTCCGAAGGTCCATAAAGTAAAAATTATCAATATACCATAGTAAAACAGTGATTAACTTTGTCGAAAACGCTTAAGGAGAGAAAAGACTGTAACAGTATCACAACAGGTCGCAGGTTATATGGCATATTTCCAAACATCAAGGATAGGATACTTATGACCTATGTAAATCCACCTAAAGTCATGATTCACTACCTGACAAGCCATGTGCCAAACCCTAAATATTTATACAAGATAAAGAAACGTCAGACAAATACGTGTGCAAATGGCGACGCTGGTACATCAGACCATATTATACAAGAGTCTCAAATATTTTAGTATCTTCAGGCTCAAATAGTTGGTACCCTAGCTGACATTGTTAGAAACAATGACAAACGGCATCTGCTGAACAGGATAGAAAATAAGATATCTCGGAGGGAACTTATACAATATTTATACTCCGAGAGAAACACAAATATAAGCCGTCCATGGTGGCCGAGCGGTTCTAGGCGCTTCAGTCTGGAACCGTACGACCGCTACGGTCGCAGGTTCGAATCCTGCCTCGGGCATGGATGTGTGTGATGTCCTGAGGTTCGTTAGGTTTAAGTAGTTCTAAGTTCTAGGGGACTGATGACCTCATATGTTAAGTTCCATAGTGCTCAGAGACGTTTGAAACATTTTTTTTAAACACAGCTGTAAGTGATAAGTCTGAAACGAATAATGTGAGTGAGTGAATGAATATCACCAAAGATTCACCGAAGCAGGAACTCTTTCCTACAGACGACGACAAAAAGCAGTTAGTATATCACCGACAACGTTGCAGCTGTGGCAGTATGAATGGAAACTTACAGTTGACTTATTTGGGTCTCCCAGTAGAAGCAGGCTCCCAGGGGGATTACTGTAACGAATCCGTCAGATTCGATTGGTTGCCTCCACTGGGACTACGGGCGATGGTTCTAGCTCACATGTAGTGCTTTCTCAAGGCTGATGCTGGGCCGGTTCACATTTGTTTGTCGGTAGCATGAAAGTCATGGAACCCCGGTTCTAGAGATTTGGCATGCTGTCCCCTGCAAATGGGGGCCTCACTCGCATATCAGTAGGTAATGGTAGCATGAATCATGTATGTAGACATCCGCAACGGAGGCATCCTGAAGAACATATCTCCCTCAACCCCATTGTCCCCTAGTGGTTAATACTAGGAGCTGTCAGTTAGGCATCTGTTGCGATGGTAGTCTAGATGCTTAACAAAAGTAGTATCGTAGTTTAAAGGTGTAATACTGAAGTGTCCGATTCCACCCATCTGTGACCCGCGTCGGATATCCCTATTTCCACCATACAGAATATCGCAACCTTAATGTCACTATTCAAGGTTAGTTACTAACTATTGCTACCAAGAATAACTCCGAAGGTATGATAGGAGCTGAAAAAAAGTTGCATTGGACAACAGGGGCCATAACATGACATTGGTTTTTTGTTGCTACGTGCGGTCGCTTCAGAGACATGAAGGTCAACTTTGTTTTTTTAAATGACATGTTATATTTTGGTACTAATTTTATAATAATGGCTATCGATGCGAATCCAATGATGTGTAACAGCAAAGTCTTTGAACGTCAACCATAAAAACCAGTAGCGCTAATTTCATTTAACCTTTAGCCTATAGGTCATACGAAGCTCACAATACCAACAACACACAACCTGCAGAACTGTATGCTAGAAATTCCTGGTTACTCATATTTCGTCGTCAGTCACAAACTCTAAATTTTTTAATCGCCGTTCAACGCGTTTCGAAGCTACAAATCCATTTTCATGGGTTGCATGGCTACAATGGGCGTTACAACTGCTTCTGCTTTTCACCGAACACTAACAGAAAAACAGAATTGTTAGATTTAACGAGTCAATGTATATCAGGCGGAATTAATGAGAAAATGTTAGATTTACGTAATACATTAAAGTAAATCCAATATTCCATAATATCACCGTGAAATAGGGTATATGTGCAGCATATGAGTCACGTAACAGTATCATAACCTTGTTGAACAGTTTCAAAACTTACGTTCAAATATGGAAATTCTTCACCAGTGCAGAATATCAAAGCTATATGGTCAGACGCATAGTAAAATGGTACTTGACTTTATTTCTCAAATTTCTATAGCATTTTCTCATTAATCCTGAGTGAAGTGCATCTTGTCTCGTGTAAGAACTATGTCGCTCGGTTTCTGTTTGGTAAGATACTGAAGTATATGTAACGTCCATTATAGCCATACAGTCCGTGAAAATGGAGCTCTAGGTTGGAATCGCGTTGAACAGCAACTAAAGAAAAAAAATCGTGACTGACGACAGAACATTATTAACTAATATTACCTATCGCGTAATTTACAGTCACGGACAGCCCACATGTTAATGTCTGCTAATGACGTAGCAGAACTATTATCAAAACATAACGGTACCAAAATATCTCCCATACATCCATGATACCTACAGCAATAACCACTAAATACGAACTTCAATTACCGATATAAATTTCAATACTCAGATGTCAAAGGGCATTATGAACATAAAAAAACAAAGCTATGCTTCAAACAATAAAGATGTAATCCGGATAAAGACGTACTTACTACAAAAAGTCAGCTGACAAATTTATTCACACATATACACACGCACGTACGCGCGAGCGCATGCACACACTCTCTCACACCCCCACACACACACACACACACACACACACACACACACTGCCAAACCAAATTAACCAATACTGAAACCCAGTAAAATACCGCCACATACGCTAGGCCCTTGTTTGGGAGGCACAGACCTTGCTCAGTTTCATAAATTCAGCGCACTGCTGACACGTCACACATTCCGCCGGGAGGGCATATTACTGGAGAAATTTAATTTTAAGCACCATCCACCTACGGCAGTAACCAATGAATGACTACTAAATTTCGTTGTAAGATCCATGCATAGTAGGAAACGAAAAATACGCACACATACATACACACACGCACACACACACACTCATAAACACACGAACACAAACGCGAGCGCGCAAAAGAGAGACAGAAACGTTCAAACCATTAACAACACAACGAATTAGAAATTTCGAAACCGAAAACAAATCAATAGCCACTAACTAACAACGTAAAAGTATCTCACTGCCAACAGAGCCGGCCGAAGTGGCCGTGCGGTTAAAGGCGCTGCAGTCTGGAACCGCAAGACCGCTACGGTCGCAGGTTCGAATCCTGCCTCGGGCATGGATGTTTGTGATGTCCTTAGGTTAGTTAGGTTTAACTAGTTCTAAGTTCTAGGGGACTAATGACCTCAGCAGTTGAGTCCCATAGTGCTCAGAGCCATTTGAACCATTTGAACTGCCAACAGAACGAAAACAAATTCCCGAAACATCAAGTAAAACTGAACACGAAGTCCAATGCCGAACTAACATCACTTTCAAACTATTTAGAAAGGCAAACATCCCACTAAAGCGCCCTCTGGAAACTCAATCTGTTTAAAAAACGTCACACAACACCACACAGTTATGTCACGGGTCAAAGCAGATGCGTTCAGTAATCGGATACTTCCGTAGACGTCGTAAGGGTTTTGCGTGTTTTCTTTGTTTTCATTTAATATTTTTGAAATTTTCTCTTCCTTGTGTGATTAATTTCACTAGTTATTACATATATTTCAATGATCAGTCTTGGACTGAATGATAATAACATTTTATAGATTTCCTATTGTTATGTGAAAGTTCGACTCGCATTGTATTTCGGGTAGCAGGTGACGGTACTGTAAGCAATAACTAATAAAATAAAATATCATAGCACATAGAACACTATACGCCAGTTTTAGGTTTGTTGCATGCCATCTTGATGGTGTTGTAAGTTTTGTGGTCAGCAGCGTATCTTTCTTCTCTTAAAAGTTACCCACATTAGGTCTTCCAATCTTCAGTCGGGATCGGAGATTACTTCTGTTTGTATTTGGTTGTTTTTAAGTATTTAAGAGTTTAATTTGCAGCGTCATTAGGGAAGCTTGTTACCATTTAAAGGGCGCAGTTGTTCGACCTGCTGATAAACGAGAGCGAGCGCCCCAGAGAAGACACTTGAGGAGGGAAGCCCTAATGGCCCGCCAGCTGGCTGCCGGCGCTGTTTATACGGTGCGCTGGCTGCACTCCCAGAAGGAAGGTCGCGCTCGCCGCCTGTCCCCCGAGTGAGATAATTGCGTCTCACCGTGCAGATCACGTGCGCCGTATCTCAGCCAAGTTTACTACCGACACAACGGTGGCGCTCCCCCCTGCTCAGGGGCGTTACTTACCTCGCCTTGTTGCTGCGATGAACGTGAGCCGATTTCCCACCCAATGTGGCACTTCCCAGAGGAGTGTCTAATGAGACGGCATTACAGAGCTTTCCTCCACTGGAATATACTCACAGCTTTCTCACGTGTTTAACAACCAAAGCCTCCGAACACCAAAACAAGCTGGAGGGTGAAATTGAAACAAATGAGCCCTCGGTCACAATTTTTTAGTCTTATTAACCAGGTTTCAGCACTTCTAAGAGAGCCTTCATCAGAATTTAGACATTTAAACTGGTCTATAACATAATTACAAATTTGTCGGTAGAAATTTTTTTTATATAGGGTGAAAAGTATTTAAATCGACAAACTCTGGGAAGTTGTAGGGGACATCAAAACAAATATTTTTCCCTAATGTCATTTTCTCCTATGAGGAGTATTTAAACCAGTAGAGGAAGATTTCTCTGGTGGAAAATTAATTAAATCGACAAACACTTTTCTATTTTTTTTATGACCAAGAGACAACACATTAACACAATCAAATTTCAATTGCAGTAGATTTTCAAAAATGCCTCCATTTACACGTAAACAATGTTTACACCGTCGGATCATGTTCTGTCTGACGCGGGCAAAAACCCCAGGAGTATCCTGAATTGTTCCTGTTGCTGCTACTATCCGGGCAACCACATCCTCTTCTGATGCAACGGGAGTTGAATAAATAAGTTTGCACATCTCTCCCCACACAAAGTAGGCCAATGGGGACATATCTTGGGATCGAGCAGGTCATGGTGCAGGACCACCTCTGCCAATCCACGTTTCTGGGAACCGTCGGTCCAGGAATCGACGCACACGACGACTGAAATGTGTTGGCGCCCTGTCATGGTGGAACAACATGCGTTGTCTTGTAGGGAGCGGGACGTCTTCCAGTAATTCTGGCAATGCTCTGGAGAGAAAATTGTAATAGTGCCTGCCATTTAATGGCCTAAGTAGCAGATACGACCAATTAAATAGTCCTCTACAACACCGACCCACACATTAACAAAGAACCGCACTTGATGAGCGGTAGTAACTGTGGCATATGGGTTATCCTCACTCCAAACATGCGAATTGTGCATGTTGAAAACTCCATCAAGCCCGAACGTTGCTTCATCGGTAAACAACACAGAGAATGGAAATGTAGGATGCATTTCACACAGTTCCAGGTACCACTGCGAAAACTGTGCTCTGGGTGGACAATCAACTGGTTTCAGGCTGTACACACGCTGTAAGTGAAATGGACGTAACAATTGCTCTCGAAGGAGTGTTCTTACATTCGTCTGATTCGTCCCCAAGTTACGTGCAATTGCACGAGTGGTGACTGAAGGATCCCGCTCCACATGCTGCAAGACAGCTTCCTCAAATTGCAACGTTCTTACCGTGCTACGGCGTCCCTGTCCAGGGAATCTGCTAAATGACCCGATCTCACGCAGACGTTCGTACACAGTAGCAAAGCTCGTATGATTCGGGATACGGCGATTAGGATATTGTTGTTGATAAACCTGCTGTGCAGCTCGTCCGTTGTGGTGCGATACGTAGTACGCACCAACCATATCAGTGTGCTCACGCCAGGTGTATCGCTCCATTAGTAAACAGAGACCATGCACTACTACACTGGTGGACAGCAGTTGCCTACAACTGAAGAGCGTAATACACCCTCCAACAACTGAAGATCGTAATACGGCCTCCACCGGTTTAAATAATCCTCATAGGAAAAAATTACATTAGGGAAAAATATTTGTTTTGATGTCCCCTACAACCTCCCAGAGTTTGTTGGTTTAAATACATTTCACCCTGTATAAACCATACAAGACAGTACAGGACAGAGAGAGTACTTACGCGTCACTTATAAAATAAATAACAGGCCACAAGGGATTTAGTCACAAAATGTTTGAAAGGAATGTTCGAAGGCGAGCCTCTAAGAGCTGCTCATACCTATATAGCCACAGGTTGCAACGGACTGAGGCACCCGCGTTCACAAGCGCCGCATGTGAACATGACATTGCAGCGCGAGCGCTATCTAGTAGCCGCAGGTTACTTAAGATTCAAATGTAGATAGGCGAAAATTGTAATGAATATTGTTCAGTTCATAATGTAAAAAGGCAATATTTTGTTTAACAGTGACAGATAAAGTAACATTTTGTCTACATCAGATCTTAGAAGTACTGTTTGAAGCATAAAAACGTCATTATTGAAAATACAGGAAGGGCTGAATGACAGAGCCTGTAGAAAACGATATAACTTGAAATACAGCCAATAAACCTTTTAACAAATGAAAAATTACGAGATGACTTAGATGGAAACATTTCGATGAATTACACCAGGAGACCGGAAACTAAATGTAGAGTTACGGCTTTATACCGCTGAAGAAATTTTTGTTGCGAAACTTCAGGTGTTCATTGAGAATGAGGCTTTCATTTCGAGGAATGTGTTAAAAAATGTCTAATTCTTCAAGAATATCTAGTCTACGCACTTTCTTCTTTGTCTGCAAGATGTTAATATCGGAAATAGCTTTAGGCGCGTGACCTGTAATCAGAATTTTGGGAGCTAGTGCCATTTTTTCTTAAAAGTGAAAAGGTGTTCTTTATATCCTGTTGTAAAGGCACGTCCTGTTTGTCCTGTGTAGCAACAAGAGCACGTATCGCAGAAAATCTTCGAGTTCCGGTACACATTCATGTATCATAATATCTTCGACAGTTACCCAGACTGGTACAAACAGGAAACCTAAGTCACAGAATATAAGATTTTCTATTCATCGGCCTTTCGCACGTATACTATTTAGCTGTCATTGACAACAGGGTGTAGCCATATAATTAAGGAAATACTATTCAGACAAATACTTCCATAATCTTGCTATTTTATTAACTTCGAAGGATCATTTCATATTATTAAAGAATTTGCCAAGTTTATACAAGGGAAACATGCTCTTGTGAGGCCAAACAATATGAGAATTTGCTAAATAACGAAACGCAGTACAATAAATTTTCTGCTTGCATATATTCTACAAGACCTTGGTAGGTTTTCGGACGTATATGGAGTCAGATACCTAAGCACAGATCATGCAGTTGCGCAGATTATAGCCCGGTGCTGTGTGGACTCGGAGTTGGTGCCCGAATGCGTCCTACATTTGTTCCCTAGCGTTCAGAAGAGGCAAATTTCGTGACCAACGCATCACTGCGAGTTCACTATTATTCTGCGCAATCAATATAGCACGATTCCAGTCTTTTTGACACGGACATTTATCTTGCTGGAAGATACCGTCGTTGTCAATTAAGGCTGGAAAATCCCTTCCACAGGACCAAATAGTTGACGAGAAATATAGTCACACGCAATTGCTAAAACCTGTCTAGAAGAACAAATTGGAAGCAAAATGAAAATTTGAAATTTGTATGACTTATTAGCACTTCTAATATTCTCCCAGTTTTTTTTTTTTTTTTTTTTTTTTTTTTTTTTTTTTTTTTTTTTTTTTTTTTTTTTTGCTGAGGACTGTTATAGAAACATTTGATCAGTGTAATACGTTTTCACAGCTTTATTGCCGAGTGCAAGACAAAACGCACATTTTTAAAGATCGAGGCATCCACTTCCGATGTGTATCGATGCTCTTGCTATAGATCCTGTCTCAAAGTTTACATATCTGTGTACTTACAGCACATAAACTTGGTGACGGGTTTTAGCTATTATCTAAGGTACATAATATGTACAAATTTTTGTTGATGTTAATGTCAAGTGGAAATTTTTCAGACTAGTGAAGGGTTACTAAAGCCCACCCGGTTAGCCGAGCGATCTAACGCACGGCTTTCCGTAGTGGGAAGGAGCGCCTGGTCTCCGGCACGAATCCGCCCGGAGGACTTAGGTCGAGGTCCGCTGAGCCGGCCAGTCTGTGGATGGTTTTCAGGCGTTTTTCCATCTGCCTCGGCGAATGCGGGCTGGTTCCCCTTATTCCGCCTCAGCTACACTATGTCGGTGATTGCTGCTCAAACAAGTTCTCCACGTACGCGTACACCACTATTAATCTACCACGCAAACATAGGGGTTACACTCGACTGGTGTGAGACGTTCCCTGGGGGGAGGGGGGGGGGGGTCCATCGGGGGCCGAACCGCACAATAACCCTGGGTTCGGTGTGGGGCGGTGGAGGGGTGATGTGGACTGCGGTAGTCGTCGTGGGGTTGTGGACCACTGTGGCTGCGGCGGGGACGGAGCTTCTCCGTCGTTTCTAGGTTCCCGGTTAACATACAATACAATACAATATTAACATAAATAAAACCACTACAGTCTCAGAAGTAGCGGAAGTACACATGTGAAGTACCAGCGAAAAATGAACACATTTTTTCTTTAAATTTTTTATTGACCTGAAGTTGTTACAGGTGGGGATACGTTAACGTTAGTAAGGAAGAACGATAGACATATTTGACCTAATTAAACGGGTACTACTCTGTACCACCTGTGTGCTGAAGACAAATTTATAAACAATTATCTTGCCAACAATGAGAAGGGAGCTCCAACGGCTGATCTACAATCAATGACATTGTGGTATGCACAAATGAAATGTGAGTGCAAGAGAGAGAGAGAGAGAGAGAGAGAGAGAGAGAGAGAGAGAGAGAGAGTGAGGGAGAGAGAGGATTTCTATATATTTATAGCGCCACAAAAGTGTATGTTGCACGAAGAAAGATATTATACATTTTTCTAACAAACAGAAGAAAACCAAGTTCACTCAAACTTGTGGTGAACTTTGACACCGTCCCATTTCTCAGTTTTTCTTCTCTTTAGAGCCTTTCGTTGTACTGCGTTCTTGAACGAAAGCTGACCTCTTCCTTTAACTTCGTTAATTAAGCCAGTTTCCCAACTTTGTCGAAGCAGTGGCTCCGACCAAATGGCGAACTTTTATTTCATGGACGCTTCGTAGACAGTAAGGAGGAAGTTTCCATAATATCCAAAACTAAAACTTTTCAACTGTGAAGAGAGGTTTGGATAGTTCAGTCGTATTAAGTTTCAAAATCGTTTCTTTATTTTATAACAGCAAAGTTTATTTTAGACAATATAAATATAATGTGAAAACCGAAGGAAATTAACACTGGGGACGACGTCAAAAGGCTTTAACAAGCATAATTCGTCTCTTTTATCAGTAAGAACTGTTTTGATACAGTTTACTGCTCCAATTTTTCTTGTATAGGGTTTTTATATCTGCATAGATGCTGCAACCAACATCCACTTCAGTTGTTAACTGCATTCAAACCACAGTCTTCACCCGCCCCCTCCCTTACGCTCCCCTCCACTATAAATTTTTTTCTTTGATGTATTCTCTCCCCAGCACCTCTTCGTTTGTTAGTCGATTCACCCACGTAATATTCACCTTTTTTCTATAGGTCCACATTTCAGAACCCTCTAATGTCATTCTTGTAGCACAAGTTCTCGAAATATGGCCTACTTGTTTTCATTGCTGTATGTATATGGAGGAGTTGTTATTGAACGTCTCATTCTTTCTGGATGTTTAATACCTCTTTAACAAAATTCCTTAAATATAAATGAAATACATGGGAGGACTTGTCGTGTCAGTCGGTTATTTTGATTCTGTGTGCCCCAGGGATGTTAAACTTCAGTGCCCTGTCTCTAACCTCCGACCAACTTCGTTTCCATATTTCTTAATGCGTGTTAAGGGACACTGAAGACCTGGCTTTTCAATATTATATTCAAATAAAGAACATACAGCTCTCCGTTAATTATAAACATACAACAAAGAATACAATGTCTTTGAACATCGCAAATTACACTAACATCGTAGAATATTTATAGATGTGGATTACGAGCAATAGTTACCAGAACATATATTTCGTTGGTTCCGATCGTGTCACGTTTGCTCCTTACCCTCTGTATAGGATTCTAATGTCATTCCAATTATAAAATTTTGCTGACTTGCTAGTCATTCTTGCTGGACACATTCGAGGTGTGATAGCACATTACAGACAGTACTGTAAGGTGCTTAAACTGCCATTAGGAAGGCAAAAATAATGTGGTCCGCAAATAGGACAGCTGTATATCTGAATAAAGTTAAAACAATATGGTCATTTGTGAACGAAGCAATTGGCTAACATCACAATTATTTCGAACACATACAGCCAATATACAGTACAAAGTTTCTATATTTGATATGTCCATTATATGTACATACACTTACTGAATTTAGCAGGTTATATAAATAATAAATGAATTCGTGCAAGGAATCATACAACTTTCCGAGAAAACAGCTTTTCAAGAATATTATCCGAAATACAGTTAAGTGATATATGACAAGGGCTAGACTCAGTACGTAATTAAATCGCTGAAGACAAAGACTTCTTGTCGATACTAAAGCACTGTACCGCCTGCAGATGTTAGCCCTTTACGTACCACAATTGTAATGTTTTCTTTAGGAATGATACCTTTCCTGAACTATTAAAATACTCCATAGTGAAACCACTTTATAAAAAAAGGAGGAGTGAGAGCCTAGAAAATTTTAGAAGTATTTCTGTGCCATCGGTATCTGCAAAAGTTATTGAGGAGGTTGTATATTGTTAGTAATTCATCATTTGTTTCATATAATTTTCTGTCGAACGCACTGTTTGGTCTTAGAAGTCATGTTAAACTGAATAGTATACATTCTCTATTGTCTGTGAGACACTATATGTAGTGAACAAAACATTACGAAGATCAGGCGTCTTGTATTATTTAAATAAGCGCTTAAACAGCTTGTATAAAAATGTACAGTTCACAGACGAAACCGGAAATAACGTTACGATATCGTTTTTAGACGTCGAGGTATACAGAACCGCCAGTGGTAGACTTGAGACATACAGAGTGCCAGAAGACGGCACACACCAACCGGTACCTGCACACGCATGGGCACGACCACTCGGTTCAGAAGTATTCTGTCATGCAAACACTGACTGCTCGTGTCCATCTATAAGTGACACTAGTATCTTCTGATGTCGTTGTGCTTGGAGTTTACGAGTGCTCAGCGGCGAGATTGTCAACGCCCTTACAAATATTTAAAAAAAAAAGGGTGTGGATAAAATGGCTAAATATGTTATCACACAGTGAGGTGCTAAAATTCAAAATGGAATACACTCACTCGTGCTGACCCACATAATCAATCTATCTAACAAGTCTGAAGACTGTGGAAAAAGGGTGAAAGGTGCTATTTATCAGATAAAAACAAGTTAAAAGACAGAGAAGCTAAAATAAGGCTAACCATTTACAAAAAGCGTGGGTGAGCCAGCCACCCTATTAACACATTAAGAACATCTCACTAAAATTTAAGGGAACAAGTTGGACGTATCACAAAACGTTGCAAGTCTCACAACATTCGTTTGAACATCACTTACGTAGAAAGGAGATCTGTCGGCAAACCTGCCTGCCACTGTCTTCTCGGCTGAAAATAAAATATAGTCTCATAATGTATAAAATGCATGTTTCACCATCAGCTACTTTTATTTTGAACCCACGTATCGACCGGTTTCAGTCATTCACCGTCTTCACGGCGGAGGGTTAAAATGGTTTAAGCCACAACGTTACATTCGCGTTTTAATTAAACAATGTGTAAAGCATGTCATCAGCAGTACTGCTCAGTGTGTATTCGGTACTAGTATGTTCGCTTCTAAAAGTTCTGTGTCGTATATTGATATTCATGACATGCTCTACACATTATTTAAGTAATGACAGATGTAATGTTCTAGCTTAAACCGTTTTAATCCTTATCCTTGCGTAAGGTGCATGACTGGAACCGGTAGATATTTAGGTTTGAAATAAAAGCAGCTGAAGGTCAGACATACATTTTATGCACTTACTTTACGGCTGATGATAGTCACCTTCCAAAAATGTTTAAAACAGTCTAATAAAATTTGGTGCACAGTGATCTATACTCATGAATACCACATATTGGAGGGTCGTCTCGCCATTAGTCATAGGGCAGTCACGTATGTGAAGACGAGTAAGAAAGATATCATCCCCCCCCCCCCCCTTGCGTGGTTGGACGGCCGCGTTGTGCACCTTACTAGCAGCGTATTGTCTGTAACTTCCAGCCACCACTCCTCCCAACGACGCATGAGTGTGTACGTCAGCAATGAGGCGATAGCATAGAGCGGGATCGCACACTGAACTAGCGGAAGATCACGACACGGGTCCTTGGCTGCTCCATTCGATCTTTCCTTTCCTACGATACCCATGTATTTCGGCACACAGAAGAAATATAATTCCTTCGAAAGCCTTTGTAGTCAGAGGAGGACGTCCTGAATGTTCAGGATTATTTTATCTGCTGGATACAAGCGTTGTTGAGAGTGAAAGGGATCCACGGAATCTAAACAGACTTGGAATTTAGCATCCCCACATTCCGCAAGATCGTGGATAATTACGAGTCGAATACAGTAATCTCGTTAGGAAGATGGTGATTCGACCTCCACCATGGTCACTCGGGATGTGTGGCATGGGCGCCAACCTTTTGGTACTAGACGAAGGTAAGTTCTTCATCGCTCACAAATATCCGAAACATTTCGATGTGAACAGCACTTGTCACAGTAGACTTGAAAAAAAGTGGTCCAATGAGGCGACGCTGTGATATTGCACGAAAACGCCAGTCTTTTGTGAATGCAGGTGCTGCTCGACAAGTACAGGGCTATTACAAATGATTGAAGCGATTTCATAAATTCACTGTAGCTCCATTCATTGACATATGGTCACGACACACTACAGATACGTAGAAAAACTCATAAAGTTTTGTTCGGCTGAAGTCGCACTTCAGGTTTTTGCCGCCAGAGCGCTCGAGAGCGCAGTGAGACAAAATGGAGACAGGAGCCGAGAAAGCGTATGTCGTGCTTGAAATGCACTCACATCAGTCAGTCATAACAGTGCAACGACACTTCAGGACGAAGTTCAACAAAGATCCACCAACTGCTAACGCCATTCGGCGATGGTATGCGCAGTTTAAAGCTTCTAGATGCCTCTGTAAGGGGAAATCAACGGGTCGGCCTGCAGTGCGCGAAGAAACGGCTGAACGCGTGCGGGCAAGTTTCACGCGTAGCCCACGGAAGTCGACGAATAAAGCAAGCAGGGAGCTAAACGTACCACAGCCGACGGTTTGGAAAATCTTACGGAAAAGGCTAAAGCAGAAGCCTTACCGTTTACAATTGCTAGAAGCCCTGACACCCGATGACAAAGTCAAACGCTTTGAATTTTCGGCGCGGTTGCAACAGCTCATGGAAGAGGATGCGTTCAGTGCGAAACTTGTTTTCAGTGATGAAGCAACATTTTTTCTTAATGGTGAAGTGAACAGACACAATGAGAGAATCTGGGCGGTAGAGAATCCTCACGCATTCGTGCAGCAAATTCGCAATTCACCAAAAGTTAACGTGTTTTGTGCAATCTCACGGTTTAAAGTTTACGGCCCCTTTTTCTTCTGCGTAAAAAACGTTACAGGACACGCGTATCTGGACATGCTGGAAAATTGGCTCATGCCACAACTGGAGACCGACAGCGCCGATTTCATCTTTCAACAGGATGGTGCTCCACCGCACTTCCATCATGATGTTCGGCATTTCTTAAACAGGAGATTGGAAAACCGATGGATCGGTCGTGGTGGAGATCATGATCAGCAATTTATGTCATGGCCTCCACGCTCTCCCGACTTAACCCCATGCGATTTCTTTCTGTGGGGTTATGTGAAAGATTCAGTGTTTGAACCTCCTCTACCAAGAAACGTGCCAGATCTGCGAGCTCGCATCAACGATGCTTTCGAACTCATTGATGGGGACATGCTGCGCCGAGTGTGGGTAGAACTTGATTATCGGCTTGATGTCTGCCGAATCACTAAAGGGGCACATATCGAACATTTGTAAATGCCTAAAAAAACTTTTTGAGTTTTTGTATGTGTGTGCAAAGCATTGTGAAAATATCTCAAATAATAAAGTTATTGTAGAGCTGTGAAATCGCTTCAATCATTTGTAATAACCCTGTACATGTGGATTTTCAATGCACCAGAAACATGTATTCTGAGAGTTCACATACCCAGAGAGCTGGAACCATGCCTCATCAGTCAACCACGTGTACTGCAATACTCCTGGCCTCAGAGCAATAAATTGCTGAAACCAACTGTAAAATTTAATGTGTTTGTCTTTGTCATTGACACACAGTTCCTGAACAACTGCAGACATGAATGGGTACATACCAGCTTTTTTCACAGCTCTGTGACATATACCGCGTGCCATTCGACTTTCCTGAGATAAACGTCGAACAATCGTTGCAGGAGGTCCAACAGTCGTTGTTTCAGGTCCGTCACTTTTTCCTCCGATAAAGTAGGCTGTCCCCTTGTGAAGATCCAACGCCATCCACTGCACTGAATCTTGTTCACTAACTTTCGTATGGAGTATCTAGACGGTAAATGCTGGTCAATATACCGCTCAACAAACAATTGCTGACATGTCTTAATGGAACCAGTAATCCAATATTGTTTCACAAGAAACGTACCCCGCTCTTCGACAGACTAGCGATGTACTGAACACTGAGCACCACCCGGAGCGACGTGCGGAAACACACTGTTGAGTCAGACGATGTTGCACAGCACAGTTTTGCCGCGTCATACGTCACAAATTACACGGTGCAGTTTCAGCGGAATTACTAGACATGTTTTTAGGGCCTCTTTCGAGTGGGACGTCCTGTATATTACAGTGATCAGATATGGCTGCGTGAAGAACGTTAGGTGTTGCTTGACCTTGAAAGGACACAAAGTTGCTAATGGTACCTGGTGTCTAGGAGAATACTCGGTACGGCAGTATAATGTTATGACGTTGACTACTCTCTTCAGCTGATTCTATTCTACGTCTACGTGTTTGCTATTCACAGTAAAGTGCCTGGCAGAGGGTTCAATGAACCACCTTAGAGCTGTTTCTCTACCTTTCCACTCTCGAACGGCGCGCGGGAAAAACGAGCACTTAAATTGTTCTAGGCGAGCCCTGATTTCTCTTATGTAGGTGGATGCCAACATGATGTTTTCGCAATGGGAGGAGAAAACAAGTGTCAGTAATTTCATGAGAAGATCCCATCGTAACGAAAAACGCCTTTAAAAAAAAAAAAATGATTGCCACTCCAATTCCCGTATCATGTCTGTGGCACCATCTCCCCTACTTCGAGATAATGCAAAACGAGCCGCCTTATTCGTACTTTTTCGATGTCATCCGTCAGTCCTGTCCGATGCGGATCTCACACCAGACAGCAATAGTACAGAATAGGGCGGACAAGCGTGGTGTAAGCATTCTCTTTAGTATACCCGCTGCGCCTTCTAAGTGTTCTGCCAATGAATCACAGTCTTTGGTTTGTTCTACCCACAACATTATCTACGTGATAGTTCGAATTTAGGTTATTTGTAATTGTAATCCCTAAGTATTTAATTGAATTTACAGTGTTCAGATTTGTGTGACTTATCACGTAATCGGAATTTAGCGGATTTCTTTTAGTACTCACGTGAATAACTTCACACTTTTCCTTATTAAGGGTCAATTGCCACTTTTCGCACCATACAGATATCTTATCTAAATCATTATGCAAGTCGTTTTGATCATCTGATGACTTTACAAGACGGTAAATGACAGAATCATCTGCAAACAATCTAAGACGGCTACTCAGATTGTCTCCCATGTTGTTAATATAGATCAGGAACAATAGAGAGTCTATAACACTTCCTTGGGGAACGCCGGATATTACTTCTGTTTTACTCGATGACTTTCCGTCAAATACTATGAACTGTGATGTTTCTGACAGGAAATCACGAAACCAGTCGCACAACTGAGGCGATACTCCGTAGGCACCCAGTTTGGTTAGAAGATGCTTGTGAGGAACAGTGTCGAAAGCCTTCTGGAAATATAAAAATATGGAATCAATTTGACATCCCCAGTAAATATCACTCATTACTTCATGAGTATAAAGACCTAGTTTTCGCAAGGACGATATTTTTTGAATCGGTTCTGACTATGTGTCAATAAATCGTTTTCTTCGAGGCACTTCGTAATGTCCGAATACAGTATATATTCCTAAACCCTACTGCATATCAACGTTAGTGATAGGGGCCTGTAATTCAACTCCTACTTCCCTTTTTGGGTATTTTTGTGACTTGAGCACTTTTCCAGTCTTTAGGTACGGATCTTTCTGTGAGCGAGCGGTGACAGAATTTATCGTTTGTCACTTCAGTCAAATTTATCTTGTTATTGTTTGAACCGTATCTGAACCCTTCTGTCCGGGATTTGTAACAAATTCCACGGAGAAATTTTTTCCCAGAGCCTTTTTATCCCCGCAGTCATCAAAATATAACTTGATTGTCTTATCCTCAACATTTGCTATATTGAACCTCTCGACAATATTTATGGCCATTCCGCAGTGCTTTATGAAATTTACCCCTACAATTGCGTCAATGGTATGAAACGGAGTGATTAGGATGTTTACCCATATCACCCGTGACTGGCAGAGAAAATCAATCCTAGCTTCCCCTTCACTCTTACTGTCCTTCCTGTCACTGCGTCTCTGACATTCGTCTTTTACATTGACGTTACAGGCCATAATTTCTCTGCATGCATATCTCAAATAAATTCACCATGGAGACCTGGATGTTTCTGTGCCGAGGATGCAAATTACTTCCACATTAATAACAGTTACTCTAATTACTGGGTAACCAGCAATCTCAGAGTCGTCTTCTTCTACCAACAGCTCCTCCTTATGTCTGTAAACGATGTGGTCTCCTATTTGCTAAATTGTCATCCCGACAATGTAATTTCTGTCAATTACCCGAGTTACTAACTTCTCCCACAATTAAGGCATTATTTCAGTGATCGGAGGCCCACACTTTTGTTATTTCTAGTGGCGAATCACAATCCAGAAATCTTTCACTGTAGCAAAATTGCGTTTCGCGTGCATCATAGTACCCTTATGTCGGCAATGTACGCAACAATTTACTTCCCCAAGTTCATGCTCTGCGCTTCTATTACTGTTCTATCCTTTTCCCCAGGTCATTCCTTATATCGTCAAATTTTGCAGTCTGAATGTGAAAATCAACATTCCCAGATTGAAGCTGTTGGAGCAGTAGGATCCGAAAATTGCTAAGACCGAACGCTGGTGCAACAGATGTTCATTCACTTGGAACTGTTCCTCAGGGCGCCGATCCTAAACTTTGGCCTCCACTTATTCTGTCTGGATGTCTGACGACTTTGTTACTTCATTTTGTGGTTAGATGTGGCATGAGGTCATAGAGTAATAATGAACTAGCCGTCCGAAGCCTGCGGTCTTCATGTGATATTGCGCTTGGTGTCAGAACCACTCTCTATCAACGGCGTCGTTCCACACTTTTCCTTCACAAGTGGTCCATATCGGTTAGACTTTGAGCAAATCATAGGTGGTTCCTACAGTATGCACACCAGAAGAAAATAATAAATTCGGTAGAAATTCCTAAACAAATTTCCCCTTTGACGGGATCCAGAAATAATACCGAATGTCATTTGGCCATAGTGGGCCTGGCTTACCCACAGACTATTCTCCAGACGTTAATTGTCCAGACTTCATGTTGCCACAAGATGGATTGTTGTTGTCGAAGGATTTAGCTCGATCACAGTCGATGCTCGCACAGCACGATATTGGTCAGACAGAGAGTTATCAACCTAGTTAAATTTACATGATGCAAGGAGTTAGTCAAAAGTGAGTTAAACTCCTGTTATACACTGTTGCCTTGGAAGAAAAAAAGTAGAGAATAGAGATTTAAATGAAAGGAGTAACTAATATATTTCACGATGAGATCATACGTGGTTCCAACAGTAGGTATGTAGGTAAGGAGATATTCGTGTTACAACGATACAAGCTGAGAGCATGGCGTGCATGTCTCCTGTCCACTCCACAACAGAGAGGTTCGAAATATAGACCAAGTCAGTATCACACCTGATGCTACGCTCTATCATTGGGTGAAGCCTATAAACAGAGCTGCACTGTGCATTAATGCCACACGGCCAGAACGTCAGTCATCAGTGTTTTGTGCAATTGCTCTTTCAAAACTGCGTAATAACATCTTTTATCCAATGGTATTATACCCTATTGGCCATTGAAACTGCTACACCAAGAAGAAATGCAGATGGTAAATGGGTATTCATGGGACAAATATATTACCCTAGAACTGACATGTGATTACATTTTCACGCAATTTGGGTGCATAGATCCTGAGAAATCAGTACCCAGAAAAACAACCTCTGGCAGTAATAACGGCCTTGATACCCCTAGACATTGAGTCAAACAGAGTTTGGTTGGCGTGTACAGGTACAGCTACCCATGCAGCTTCAACACGATACCACAGTTCATCAAGAGTAAGCCCTAGCGTATATTGACGAGCCAGTTGCTCGGCCACCATTGACCAGACGTTTTCAGTTGGTGAGAGATCTGGAGAATGTGCTGGCCAGGGCAGCAGTCGAACAGTTTCTGTATCTAGAAAAGCCCGTACAGGACCCACAACATGCGGTCGTGCATTATTCTGCTGAAATGTAGGGTCTCGCAGGGATCGAATGAAGGGTAGAGCCACGGGTCGTAACACATCTGAAATGTAACGTCCACTGTTAAAAGTGCCGTCAATGCGAAAAAGAGGTGATCGAGACGTGTAACCAATGGCACCCCATACCATCACGCCGGGTGATACGCCAGTATGGCGATGACGAATACACGCTTCCAATGTGCGTTCACCGCGATGTCGCCAAACACGGTTGCGACCGTCATGATGCTGTAAACAGAACCTGGATTCATCCGAAAAAATGACGTTTTGCCATTCGCGCACCCAGGTTCGTCGTTGAGTACACCATCGCAGGTGCTCCTGTCTGTGATGCAGCGTCAAGGGTAAACGCAGCCAGTCTCCGAGCTTATAGTCCATGCTGCTGCAAACGTCGTCGAACTGTTCGTGCAGATGGTTGCTGTCTTCCGAACGTCTCCATCTGTTGACTCAGGGATCGAAACGTGGCTGCACGATCCGTTACAGCCATGCGGATAAGATGCCTGTAATCGCGACTGCTAGTGATGCGACGCTATTGGGATCCAGCCCGGCTTTCCGTATTACCCCCCTGAACCCACCGATTCCATATTCTGCTAACAGTCATTGGATCTCGACCAACGCGAGCAGCAATGTCGTGATACGATGAACCGCAATCGCGATTGGCTACAATCTGACCTTTATCAAAGTCGGAAACGTGATGGTACGCATTTCTGCTCCTTACACGAGGCATCATAACAACGTTTCACCAGGCAACGCCGGTCAACTGCTGTTTGTGTATGAGAAATCGGTTGGAAACATTCCTCATGTCAGCACGTTGTAGGTGTCGCCACCGGCGCCAACCTTGGGTGAATGCTCTGAAAAGTTAATCATTTGCATATCACAGTATTTTCTTCCTGTCGGTTAAATTTCGCGTCTGTAGCACGTCATCTTCGTGGTGTAGAAATTTTAATGGCCAGTACTGTATATTTTCGCGCCTCTTAGTCTCCCAAGAGAGCAGCACATATCTCCCATTGAACTACTTAATCATCACGATCTAACAAGGTGACGCAGAAGTTAGAGAACTCATTGCTTTTCCGGTAACTAGGAATTAGATACTTCCAAGTTTCTTTAATCGATTAAGGCGAATACGGGATGATTCATTTGAAAGCTACAGCCAGTTTCTGCCCTCATTCTTTCACAATGAGATGCTGTTTACCGTCTATAATGACGTTTTAGTTGATGGGACGTTTGACTCTAATCATCTTTCCTTTCCTTTTTCAGCACGGTCTCTTATAAATCACGTGGTGTTATGGGCCAAATGAACATAAGCTTCCATTTCACTATGTTCAGAGGCCTTGACTTCGGCACATGGGAGTTTTCAGATGGTACTAGTTTCACAATAATTAACTCTGGTAATTTTTGTATTGCTATGGAAGAAAACTGGTACAAACTTTTTTGTCAGCTACATGTATACTTCGTGTAGCCTCCTTTTCCGTTGCTAGTTATTTATTCAAACCTTCCACTTTTGGCCGAGGTAACAGAGAGGGCATTTCTCTGTCACTCTGGTGATTTATCACGTTACCAATCACTAATTCTAATGACAACGAACTAACCATTTGCTAAACGGTAAACTTCGTGTGTTTTCTTCCACTAAAGATTTTACTCTTCCTGCCAGAATATAATTTCAGTCATCGTTAGGTCTGATCGTCTCTCAACACCACTAATATCAATAAACTCACCCACTTGACATGCATATCTGAATAACGGCTTTCTCCAAAGTTTTGATTGCCCATTTGCTACAAGGATCCACATCGGTTCCGCGTGTTTCCTAATGTCGTCTAGTGTCTATTAAGTTATCGTCTTGCTACTCTCCTATCCCTGAATTCGAACAAATTCTTTGGTCCACGTGCCACAAGTCTGACCTACTTCACGACGATTACATTTTCATTAAAAGAGAGTAATGCCCAGCCACTTCCCAGTCACATCTAAAGTGCCCCCTGAATATTCAACAGTTTACTTTGGCTTCTGTATTAAAATTCTGTTTCTCACTGCCAAGAATTAAAAGTGATAACGCCCTCTGACTGAAAACTTCCCTAGGAGACAAAGCGAAAGCTATTTTCCAAGAGCCCTATTTAATTTAACTTATGCCCTCCAGGCCATTTATACTCGTCTCGTTACCTATTTTGCTTTCCATCCAATCGTTATCGTCAGCTAACTTAAATGTAAAATTTCATCAACCAGGTCTTTCTCTTCATTGTCATTTTACGCTACTTTCCTATCGATATGTAGATAATAGCGGTTCTAGGTGCTTCAGTGCGGAACCTCGCTGCTGTACGGTTGCAAGTTCGAATCCTGCCTCGGGCATGGATGTATGTGATGTCCTTAGGTTAGTTAGGTTTAAGTAGTTCTAAGTTCTAGGGCACTGCTGACCTCAGACGTTTAGTGCTTAGAGCCATTTTTTTTTGTAAGAAGCGATGACGGAAATAAAAGAAAGATTTCGGAGTGGAATTAAAATTCGAGGTGAAAGGGTGAGTATCAATGATACTATTCGCTGATGACATTGCTATCCTGAGTGAAAGTGAATTACATGATATGCTGAATGAAATGTACAGTCTAATGGGTACAGGCGATGGATTGAGAGTAAATCGAAGAAAGACGAAAGTAATGGGAATGACAGAAATGAGAACAACGAGAAACTTAACATCAGAATTGACTGTCACGAAGTAGATGAAGTTAAGGAATTCAGCTACCTAGGCAGCAAAATAATGAATGACGGACGGAGCAAGGAGGGCATAAAAAACAGACTAGCACTGGAATAAAGGGCATTCCTGAGAAGAGAGGTCTACTAGTTCAATCATAATTCTTAATTTGAGGAAATTTCTGAGAATATAGGTTTGGAGCACAGCGTTGTATGGTAGTGAAGCATGGATTGTGGGAAAATCGGAACAGAAGAGATTCGAAGCATTTGTGAAGTGGTGTTACAGACGAATGTTGAAAATTAGGTGGACTGATAAGGTAAGTAATGGGGAGGTTTTGTGCAGAATCGGAGAAGATAGGAATATGTGGGAAACAGTGACAAGGAGAAGGGACGGGATGGTAGGACATCTTTTAAGACATCAGGTCCTGACGTCCATGGTAGTAGAGGGAGTTGTAGAGGGAAAAAACTGTAGAGGAAGACAGAGATGGGAATTCACCCAACAGGTAAATGTACAGGACGTAGGTTGCAAGTGATACTCTGAATTGGTGGGCACAGGAGAGAATTTCGTGGTGGGCCACATCAAACCAGTCAGAAGACTAATGATTCCAAAAGCAAAAGTAACCATGATATTGTGTCTATGATGTTCTTCCGAAAGCCTGATGGTATATCGCAGTCTCATACAATTCTACACACGAACATGAATAATCGTTTTGTTACCACTCCCCCCCCCCCCCCCACTGATCTTAAAAATTCAGATCGACTGTCATCAATCCCTTTATTTGATTTTACATAATCCAAAGCTATTTTAAATTCTGATTGTAATACTGCAATCCCTGTCTTTTCTGTTGACTCCTGTTTCTTCTTCTACCACGTCATCAGACAATTTCTCTTGTCATAGAGGACCTCAATGTACTGTGCTCACCTATCCGCTCTCTCCTCAGCATTTAATTCCCATTGCACTCTTAATGTTACTGCACTTTATTTTAAGTTCACAAAAGGTTGCTTTGAGCTCTCTATTTGCTGAGTCAGTCTTTCCGAAATATTTTTCGCATTTCTTCGCATTTCTTCGCATTTTTGATGTAGCCATTACGCCTTAGCTTCACTGCGCTTCCTGTTTTTTTTTTTTTTTTTTTTTTCTTTCCTAAGTGACTTATATTCCTATATTCATGAAATTTCCTGAGAAATCCTCTACGTCCTTCTTTCGTCGATCATCTGAAGTATTTCCGACACTTAATCGCCGACCCAGCCGAATGAGTTACCCTACTACAGTTTCCGCAAAGATAGTCTCTTGTACTACGCAGTGTCACAACTGGGTATCAATACTTCTACCATCATTGCCAGCGATATTCATTAGAATCATTTTTAATGATCCTCTTACCGATGGGTTGTTCCAAGACATGCGGTCTTCTCTCCAGTTCGTTCACACTGATGAGCTGTGCATCATCTTCTGCAGTGGGCACATGTTAGAGTGTGTTAGCGATGATATTGTGATGGCAGTTGAGAATGGTGTATTGAGAGGTATGGAGGATAATTTAGGTAACATTTTTAGTAACAACTTAAAAATCTTAACTGGTAGATGAGAATCGAGAAGCCAACCCCAAGTTCACATCTAAACTTCAGTAACACAACTCACAACAACACCAACATAAGGCCATTAAGAAAAGGAAAATACAGAACAGCAATAGTTCTACTGAAATTTACTAAATTTTACTTGCACAGTATATAGTCATCAATGCCAAGATCAAAAGGACTACCCCGACGACTAGTACGAGTATGAATGAATACAATATCCATTTAATCACAGTGATCAGTATACTACACAAACTTTGTTGCTCCGAACACTCTCGCCATTATCGCTTTAAAACTCTGTACCGGTCCGTCTAAAAAATAGCCCCCAAACAGTAATCACCAGAGATTTGGGAAACACAGATCATTCTAAATGGCGCACCCAAAACACACTATAGTCAACTCATTAGCAATGAAGTATTATCAAAATTCAAAATGGATCTTCAGCTGACCTTTATTTTGCATAGTTCACTACTAGTTTCGGCCAAATGACCATTACAAAGCAGGAAAGTTATACCGTAGTTAAAAGAAAAGTAATTTACTCTTTTGAGCCCATCATAGAAGTAAATTTTTTTACACTAATTACTGTATACAATAGTTTTCGTGAAGAAGCAAAGTCCGCATCGACACCTAGTAACTGTGTACAATAATTTTCGTGAAGAAGCGAAGGCCACATCGACAACTAGAAACACACTAGTTGTAGACGTAGACTTTGCTTCTTCACAAAAACTATTCTATACTGTTATTACGGTAAAAAAAATTTACTGCTATGGTGGGCGCAAAGGAGCTAATTACTTTTGTTCAAATTATGATATAATTTTCCTGCCGTTTATGCCGGCTCAGATTGATAATGGTCATTTGACTGAAACTAGTAGCGAATTATGCAAAATAAAGGTCCATCACGACTTTCAACAATTATTTGGCGGCTGTTTTTCCCCACCTGCAAACATTCATATGGGTAATAATAGAGACAACGCATTATCAGACTATTTCTGGCGAAAACCACAACTGGCATTCAGTCCTCAGCGTAAACTAAGATGGAACCGATGACTATTAGTGAATAATTAATAATTGAACAACTTTCATGCAAATTTTTAAGAAAGACGAAAAATGAAAGAACCCGCAATCCCGTGGCTTGCTCCCATGTTTTACCTTGATCCAATATTTTCTCGTTGCGTTTCCGAAAGGTAATGGGAAATTCAGTCATTGTAGTAATAAAATCTGGAATGAGAGTTTTTTTTTTCTTCAGATATGAACTGGGTGATGGGGCTGGCGCACTTTATTAGGCCTGGCACGATGTGTGGCACACGGCTACCTGAGGGACAAGAGCCCGAGGGACACGGGCACGTAAGCCCTGTGTTTGAAGAGCTTCGCCAGATTCGCACAGTATCAGAGGGGGCGCCGGTGTTTTCGACTTTTGTAGCAAGACAAGCGGTGTGTGCGGAACGTGGGCATCGTCGGACTAACGCCTCCGAAATCGTTTTAGTGCACTGGGGCTCGCCGCTCGCCTACCAGACGACGCTGGATGGCTGCATTTCCTGCCTCGGTTTGGAGAATTTTAATGTCTGCGTCCACGGGGATCGACTCTACAGCACCCACGTAGACACTGCCATATAAAGGCTAGAGGCAGTATCAGGCCTATGCTTTCCCGCGCGTAGATCGAAAAACGCCATCTGCCTGGTGTACGCGTACAATGTGTGCTTAAGCAAAAGAGTAGACTCCGGGACAGACCGAGACAGGACGAAAATTTATAGCAATTGTTTGGAAAGAGTGGCAAAACCTATGATTGATGGCTGTTTCGGTCCCCCCCCCTCCCCCCTCCCCCCCCTCCCCCAAAGATTGGAGATTTTCCTGTGCCTTGGGGACAAGGTACTAATCTTTCGGTGCGAAGGCGAAGTGAGCAGCTCAAGGGATTCGCTTCTGACACCTTTAAGAATCTGTTTCGCCACTATCAGTCGACAGGCAAGCTGCTCGAGAACACAATGCAGGGCAGAATAACAAATACCAGGAACAAAACCGGAAGACTGGAGGAAGAAATAATCGCGATGGACCTTCAGGAGAACAAGAGCACGGAAAACTGAATTCGGGAAGAAGGGGAAACTTCAACCAATTGCGAAGAGGTAATAACAAGCGGCATGTTGAGCAAAATGGGCGAGAGGCGAACCAAGGTTCTCATGGGGGCAAAGGTGGCCAAAAATCGGGGACGTAACCACAACAGCCAACAACAACTGTTCGAGCAGAGACGCCTCAAAACGATTCCGCAAACACTCTCAGACCGATCTGGGTTTGCATGTTTAAAAGTTTGAGGAACTATTGGAGGTGCTTTGTTATTCCAGTCTCTGATCACAAATGAATTCTTTAGACGTTGACCGGTTTCAGTCTGTAATGACCATCTTCAGATCTTTTTTACACCATGTCCTAAAGTGATACGGCCATAATGGCATTGTCAAAACATATAAATATACTCAGCATAGCATCGTCCCATAGACTGAAACCGGTCATCGTCTGAAGAATTCATATGTGATCACAGACTGGAATAATAAAGCATTTTACAGTATTGGATCACTGTCCGTACACGCGATTATGTCGCAGTTGGTAAAACTATTGGAGGTACTGCAGGAGGGACAGGACGTGATAACGCGGCAGGACGTTCATCTCGCGATTACTGCAACCTTAGCAGAAAGGTGGAAGGAGTACATAGAGGACTTATACAAGCGCGATATACTTGAAGGCAATAATATGGAAATGGAAGAGGACGTAGATTAAGATGAAATGGCAGATGTGACATTGTGTGAAAAGTCTGACAGATCACTGAAAGACCTAAGTCGAAACAAGTCCCCAGGAGTAACCAACATTCCATTAGAGATACTGATAGCCTTGGGAGAGCCAGGCATGAAAACACTCTTCCGTCTGGTGAGCAAGATGTATGAGACAGGCGAAATACCTTCTGACTTAAAGAAGAATATAATAATTCCAATCACAAAAAAGCAGGTGCTGGCAGGTGTGAAAATTGCCGAACTATCAGTTTAAAAGGTCAGGCTGCAAAATACTAACACGGATTCTTCATAGACAAATGGAAAAGCTGGTAGAAGACGACCTCGGGGAAGATCAGTTTCAATTCGGCAGAAATGTTGGAAAACGTGAGGCAATACTGACCATACGACTTATCTTAGAAGACAGATTAAGGAAAGGCAAAACTACGTTTCTAGCTTTTGTAGACTTAGAAAAAGCTTTTGACATTGTTGAATGGAATAATCTCTTTCCAATCATGAAGGTGGCAAAGGTCAAATACAGGGAGCAAAAGGCTTTTTACAATTTGTACAGAAACTAGATGGCAGTTATAAGAGTCGAGGGGCATGAAAGGGAAGCAGTGGTCGGGAAGGGAGTGAGACAGGATTGTAGCCTATCCAAGATGTTATTCAATATGTGTAGTGAGCAAAACATTCGGAGTTGAAATTAAAATCCACAAAGAAGAAGTAAAAACTTCGAGCTTTGCCGATTACATTGTAATTCTGTCAGAGACAGTAAGGGACCTGGAAAAGCAGTTGAACGGAATGGAC
This sequence comes from Schistocerca piceifrons, assembly GCF_021461385.2. Lineage (NCBI taxonomy): Eukaryota > Metazoa > Arthropoda > Insecta > Orthoptera > Acrididae > Schistocerca > Schistocerca piceifrons. The sequence continues at coordinate 357,701,567 of NC_060144.1, read as the reverse complement.
ACTGTCTTCAAAGGAGGATATGATATGAGCATGATGCTGTGGCAATTAGATTAGGAAATGAGACACTTAAAGTAGTAGATGATTTTTGCTGTTTGGGGAGCAAAATAACTGATGATGGTCGAATAAGATAGAATATAAAAAAAGAATGAGAAAAGTGTTTCTGAAGAAGAAAAATTTGGGAACATCGACAGTAGGTTTGTCTCAGGAAGTCTTTTCTGAAAGTATTGTATGGAGTGTAGCCCTGTATGGAAGTGAAACATGGACGATAAATACTTTAGACAAGAAGAGAATAGAAGCTTTCGAAATGGTGCTACAGAAGAACGTTGGAGATTAGATGGGTAGGTCATGTAGCTAATGAGGAGGTACTAAATAGAACTGGGGAGAGAAGGAGCTTGTGGCACATCTTGACTAGAAAAAAGGATCTGTTGGTAAGTGTGACGTCCCCTCTCCCCTTTTGTTGTCGCTGTTGATGTTGAGTCACTACTGCTACAGCTCGGTCGGTGGAATGGAGACGCGTCGCGCAGTGATGGTTGCTCCCGTCGGACAACGTGGAACAGCACCTGAAAGTCTCTAAAGAAAATTGTTCCTCGCGTAATGTATGGCGAGGCGAACTGCTGATTTTAATTGTCTGATATGGTTTTATGATGATTTTCTATGCTCGCTTAGTTAGTTATTGCAGTACCGAGTGAATCATTCATCACTGGCGTCATTTCACACCACTGAAGCGAGGAAAAATTCATTTGCGGTTAGGTATCAGTACTTGTTACGTTGCTAGGCAGAATTGTTCACTACAGCACGACGAAAATCCAGAGATAATCTATAATGCTATCGTGAGTCGTCATATTATTTCGGCAAAACACTCCTTTCAATGCTCAATGTTCATCAAGTCACTCTTTCAATTAAAATGTTTACAGTTAATTAATTTTAATCATCAAATATCACACGGTTCAATTAATGATGGAGCCAACACGTGAGATTTCCATTATTGACGAACAATTTTACTGTTCCTTCTTAGCGGTTAGTTTATAATCATCACACCGATGGATCAGATCAATTACGATTCTTTTCAGTTCGGTGATGGTGACAATTACGACAACTTTTACAATCAGCGTATTTGTATTATCTTCGTGTGGTCGTATTAATGTTTCGTACTCCAGGTTAATCAGGTATTGCAGTCTTCGATACTATGTCCATTCTTCGTTGTAACTGTTCACTCTGATGAAGGTTGAGTCCAACAATAATATCTCCAATAATTAAAGTTCATTAACTCATCGTACACTATCAGAATATCACTTCGGTTCAAGTTCTCAAGTCAGAATAACTGAGAACATAGTCTGCGCATCCCTATTTTTTTTTTAAAAAGAAAAGAGGAACAATCTCGCAGCGCTCCGTCTGTTGTACTATAACAAACGATGCTCTCTCTCGAAATGATAGCAAGGAAGCTAGCAAGCGACTAACTTTTCCATAAACGAGCATTGTAGACGCATTTAATTTCCTTTTCGCCGCGTTTGCAACTCTCTTTCACAATAAATGTTATCTTTGACTGATATGTTACTTTGGACTTAACTTTCATCGTACTGATTTGCAGTTATTACTAACATGTTTGATTGCTAATTATAAATAACCTTTCTTTCTTTCTAGCTTTATATCATGACATACTCAGTAATTATTGAAACAGGTGTTCATCAAAACTTTAAGGTGTTATATTTTGTCAAAGTAGTCGTACCTGTCAGATTAACACTGTCCCCTACTTTAAATTATCATGACATTCTTATTTGGGTTTTCGGGTTTCTTGGGGTGTTACATAAGACATGTTCTGAGGCATCAAGGGATCACCAGTTTAGTATTGGAGGGCAGCGTGGAGGGTAAAATCGTAGAGGGAGACCAAGAGATGAATACGCTAAGCAGATTCACAATAATGTAATGTGCAGTAAGTACTTGGTGATGTAAAAGCTTTCACAGGATGGAGTAGCATGGAGAGTTACATTAAACCAGTCTCTGGACTGAAGACCACAACAACAACAACATCTGCACCGTAAAATCGACAGTGGGAGCTACAATACGGCACTTCAGAGGCGATTTACCAAAGTTGTTCAGCGAAGAGGAGCTGGTCTACGTTATTATTGAGGAAGACGAAGTTAAAAAGCCCGCTTGAAGAAAAATTGGACGGAAGTACGCCTGAAGACGTGATAGGAATTCATGTGTCCAGGACACGAACTAGAAACCGAGATAATCACAGAGATGAATTTCTGGGCCTTGGAAGAGTAGAAATTGTATTGCTCAAGGGCAGTAACATCTGCACAAAATTTGAGGACCTCACGATACAAGCGCAGCTTCCAAACAAGTACGTGCATTTCACTCATACAAATGCTGATTCCGGGAAAGAACATGCTTTGGAAAAGTCTTCTCAATAAGCAAATGAAGCAGAAGAGGAGATAAAGATCCGAAAAATCAGAGAAGTCGTAGAGAAAAAGGTCGAGTTAGTTCTGTGCATTGAACCTGAGAGGTGTGATGGGTTATGCGGCACGCTACTAAAGAACACAAAAGTCTTTCTGCCTGAACAGGGCTCGATTAAAAATGTCCAGTACGAGTTTACGGTATGTCTGCACAAGAAATACTTTGTGCCACCATAAGCCATTTCCCTGACATACGGATTCAAAGTTGCGAGTGAAATCACAAAAATGTTAGCGGATGGGATGATACACCCACACAGGTCCACCTGTAATAGCCCGCTCAAGGTAGTCGGGAAGACAGAGTGAGCTTATTTTTGACTCATATCAACACCATTATCGATACAGAGAGCCTCAAAGAGCTTCTCAAGAACTTTCACATAGTATCCGTTTTCTTCTCAGTGGATCTGAGATGTATCTTCTGGCATATAGAGGTGGCTCCCAGCTGCCTGCAGTACACAGCATTCCTGGAATTTTGGAAACGCTATCAATTTCAGAGACCTCCTTTTGGACTTAGTATTCGTCAGCTGCTTTTATCCGAGATTTTCATGGCATTGTAAGTAGTTACCTCAAAAGATATGTGATGAGTTGCTTTGAAGAACTACTAATAGCCAAAATGACATGGCAAGAAGATCATATGGTACTGAAGGAACTTTATCACATCTTCAAGGATTTTGGAGTCACTGTGAACACGGAAAAATATTGAAAATAAAAAACATTGAAAGTATTTGGAACATAATCTGTGTGGAATTAAACCTGGCCCTGAGAGAACTGAAGTGATTGAAAATTTTGAAAGCCCAATGACAAAAAGACAGCTAAGAAGGCTGCTTTATCTCACAAATTGTTGTAATCGATTCATTCAGACTCACAACAGCCCAAGTCTGAATCAGTGTACGGGAAAGTCTGTAGCATTGGAGTGGGAATTTCAGGCCTTGAAGTCGGCATTTCTAGAAGCGCCAATACTTAGGCATCGGCAACTTGGCAGAGGAATTCTGCATGATCACCTACATTTCCTACATAGAATTGTATTGAAATATGGAAATATCGAAATCGAGTTTGGAAGACTATTGCATTTGGGAGCAGAGTCGTCTCAAAATGCAAAAAAGACTGTTTTGTCACATAGCTCGAGCCATTGGGAATTGTCTGGAGTTTTGAAAAGTTTAAATGTTGCTTATACGGTAGGGAGACCAGAGTCTATACAGATCTAAAGGCCAGGGAATTCTTGCTCATTGCGAAATTAAAAGACAAAAGATGGGTAACATACCTGCAGCAATATTACTTCACTATTAGAAACGTAGAGGTCAGTCAAAGTGAAATAGCTAACGCATTATCATGGTCCCCTACAGAGTTATAGTCCAGTGTCATAGAGGATCTACAAGAGAACCGTTACAGTCTCTACAGCACGGGAAAATTCGCGTTCGAAAACTGTGTGAGAGAGATAAGGACAAGGATCCAGAGCTTCTGAGCGCCAAAGAGAAGTGGAAAGATCGGAATCGAGAGGCCATTAGACAGTTCTACCTGTTAAAGAACGATAATGTGGGGGAATCGGTTTGGTGACTGTGTCTACAGGAAAATTTGGTCAACGAAGTGGTGTGCCTCACCCATTTAAATTACGGGCATTACGGTGTGCTTCCTGAAGCTAAGGACACTCTGTCACTTAAGGAACAGGGAAAGGAGAATTTGTGGTGTCCTGTCAGTGAGCAAGGATTGCCAGAAGGCAGAGCACATGACAAACTGTGTAAGACCATGTATTCCCGATTGTTCCCAATAGATTAAAACACTTAACTGCCACAGATTTCATGGGACCATTACCAAAAAAGCGGATGGGATACAATTACGAGTTGGTTTTTGACAAAGAGACATTGCAATTTGTGACTTTCACGCCACTGAAAATGGCTACGTGGTTGACGGTTTCACGAACCCTTTTTAAATACTTTCTGCTACAGGTGGGACACGTAGAGAGAAATGTATTTGATAATGGGATGCAATAAAAGCCTAGGCGGTGAGAAGAGACACTAACAAGGAACGGGACTAAACTAATCTGTATCTACTCACAACGCCCGATCCTGAATTCGGCTGAGAGTGTTACAAAAGAGTTTGGCAACCTGTGTCGACTATACTGCCAAAATTTAAACACCTCCTGGGACGTTTTCCTTAATTATTTGCAAGATGTCCCCAATGAGACACCTCATGGAATCACGAAGCAAGCGCCTATAACAGTCTTAAAGAACCGACAGACTCAGGAATTCATAAAGAAGGTGATAGATTTCCCTGAATGAACTCGACCGCAACATCAGAAGATTGTAGACCTTGTTCTTCGCAGAATTCTGTCTGCGGCTCGGAGCAGGAAGGAATTTGCCAACAGGAAAGCATGTGATAGAGTATTCCAAGAGAGCCATAAAGTGCTCGTGAAACAGTTTCGTCTGTCGAACAAACTGAAGCAGACATGTCGAAAGTTCTTTTTGGTGTACAATGGACCATACCGAATTAGGAAGATCTTCCACCAGAACACCTTTGTAATGGAACCGATGAACAGTAAGAAATCGATTGGACTCTACCGTATCTCCCATATTAAACTATCTGTAGATTAGGTTAGGGTAGCGAACTCTTGGGGAGTTAGTTTAGGCTAATGTGTTTACGACAGAAATGTACATAAACTAGGTGTGGAAGTATGTAGAACAATTTTTGACCAAGTTATTTGTTGTTGTGTAGACCGATAAAATAAACCAGATGAGCCATGTTATCTTGTATATCATTACTAAGTGTGAATGAAATGTAACTGAGTTCCTTTTCACTCACAAAGAAGAACTCATTGCTTTTGCGAGGGGAGCCCAATACCATCCATCCAATGCTCGAGTTATGGGAGTTTCTTGTGTTTGTCGGCACTTCGCCGATTTTTTGACATGGATGCGGTTTGGGAGCTGCTTTCCTTGTTTTTCATTGGCATATGAGCTCGCCGCTGGTTACATTACTCCATTACTTTTGGAGGAGTTTCTCGATGGGGTACAGGGACGTCACTGAGTGCGTTGCGCCACTTTTCGAGGGAATTTCACTGGATTATGATGCTAAAGTGGGCACTGAGACCACACAGGCCACTGTAGCGTTGGATACATATCCTCGAGGGAGTAGAGAGTTTTCACAATACTGCCATGTCGGTGGATGTGTGGACTAGCATCTCTCGACTAAATGTTGTCTATAAGTAAGTGAAGTCACGAATACATGTGTGATAAAAGCAGTACCGTAATACACAAATGGCGTGCAAAAGAAGGTCAAGGAGAATATGTGTACATTATCAATAATTCTTGTCTTGCGTCAAGGAGTATCAATCAGTTTCAGTGTACAACCTGTGGGGGCACAGGAGAAGAGATCCAGTGGTGGAAACTCGAAGCACAGTTGATGAGAACAGGTGGACCGTCGCCTCTTCACCAGTGCAGGAGGAAAGGAGTCGTGGTAGTGGTAACTATTTCGCTCTGCCAGTTATGCAGGTATATTTCAAAATGTTTTTATTAGTACTTCTTCAGAGTTCTGCATTTCGATCACTAAGGTCTTTATTACCCAACAATGGTTACTTGTGTTCTTTGTGGTGTGTAGGCAACGGCCATGCCGCAGTGGATACACCTGTTCCGTGAGATCGCCTAAGTTAAGCGCTGTCGGGCGCGGTCGGCACTTGGATGGGTGACCATCCAGGCCGCCATGCGCTGTTGCCATTTTTCGGGGTGCACTCAGCCTCGTGATGCCAATTGACCGAATAGCGGCTTCGGTCAAGAAAACCATCTTACGACCAGGAGAGCGGTGTGCTGAACCCACGCCCCTCCTATCCGCATCCTCCACCGAGGATGACACGGCGGTCGGATAGTCCCGGTAAGCCACTCGTGGCCTGAAGACGGAGTGAGTGCTTTGTGGTGTGCTCTCCCTTCATATGTTGTTTTCAGATGTGACAGGGGGCGTCGAAACTGGTGTCGCCAGAAAAGCCTAGTGCTGTAGTTACTCATGCAGTAGTTAGTATAACGGACAATTAGTCATATGGTGATGGAAACACAATAGCTGGGTTTATTTGTGTTACTAGGATAATGTATACCGGGAGTACGGTTAATTATGGCACTAGCATATTTTTTTCTTTACTTGAGCTTGCCTTAATTTGTTGTTTTGGGTGGAGATTTTCTAGGCCATAAGAGAGCTATATTTTTGTACCATTACTTTATGTACCTATAGAATTATTTTGCGCGAAGTTAATGGTAGTATTTAAGATGTCCAAAGGCTTGTAAATAAATATAGTTTCCTGTAGAGTATTCACACATTAATGTTTCAGACATGATAATGGCAACATTACAAACTCATTTGAACACAAACGATTAATATTGTCAGAGAAAGGACTGTGTTTTATTTTGTTTCTATGTAACGTATTTCTGAAATTGTATTATGGAAGTACTGGGGACAATGACTGACAGGGAATACATTAGTATTGTGCAAGTGATGTGAGGCAGGCTGCACAATGTAAGCTGAACCCAACTCCGGAGTCGCCAGGCCCAAGGGAAAAGCCTGTGACTGTATCAGTGTGCTGACAGGCAACCCGCTGAGCGAACATTGGGGCCCTTCAATATTCCACAACAGCTTTTCGCCGCCTGGTGGAAGAAAGCAAGAAGCCTGACCGGGCCGCAGTGCTATACCCCGGCGTATGCCAACTGTCAGTGGCGGCTGACTGAGTGGCACTCGACCAGAAGAAGGCTTATTTTTGGTGTTCTATTCTGGGAGTGTAGAATCCTTACGTGTATTTGATGGCAATGTGGCAAAATATTTCATTCTATTGGGTATTTCGTTGTCTTGTTATTGTTATGATCTTTCGAACTGAAGGCCGTGTCAGGCTCCCCTTCACAGTAAGGGAAAACGACTAGTTGTAGACGCACCTATTTGGTAGCAACAGCGTCGACCTATGGATCAAGTATCTCCACTGCATGCTAATGACAGACAGTGTCGACACTACCCTATTTTCATGCTTCAATCTCCCATGTAATCTGCCGGACCACCAGCACAATGCTGTTTGCGCTAAAGAGTGTGAACACCTGTATCCTAGTCCAATTTCGCCTCTCCTAGAGAGATTAAAACACAAGCGACTGATGACGAATGACTCGATCTGCGAACCAGTCTTCAAGTCCCTGTCGCTGATTAGCATACCAGTGGTAGCACCCCATCCTGGTCATCATATTCCTTGCTCAGCCCTGAACTCACTATTTCCCTTTCCTTCCGTCAGACAGTCGTCTGGTAATCCTGTCATTAGCCCATAGGAGATGAGGTCCACAGAGGGAATGAGGCATACGTCGTGTTCCAATCACGAATAAGACACCTACAGAGACTTCCTGCAATGTCTGACGCAATCACCCATAGAACAGTCTACCTGTAATGAGCTGCATTGCCAGAACGTGAGCCACCTGGTCCGACTGTCAATAACTCTATCAACACGGAAGGATGTCTGGTGCTACACAGTGATACCTATGCTGGCTGCGTCTTCTGTGGGACATTTGTCTAAAAACTCTTGCCCCTAACCGCAACTTCTTCTGTGAGGGTGACCATGTCAATGCCATCTCGCATCCTTGGATGCTGTAACGGAGGAAGATGACCTCTGTGAAATGGGTGTAAAGGTGAAGTGTAAGTGTGTGACGTATTCTTTAGTTTGGTACTGCCAATGTCAGACCGTAGCACTGCAAAACATAGCCCCCTCCCCCCCTCAGTGAAGACAAGTTGGTCATTCCCCAATCTTGAGACCCTAATGAACTGTGTGTTGTAATGTTTGACAGTCTTGCTGTTGTTAAGTTTATTATTGTCTTTCGTATTTTTCCTTGTTTAGTTTCTGTATGATAGAGATCACTGGACACATGATAGCTTCCAAGCCACTCAACCATCTAACAACTACTTTTTAAATTTAATTTGATAGGTTTTCTTAAGTAATTCGTTAAGATAATTCTATTTTTAACTTATATTTTTGGTAAATCGATTAAGAGGGATTCCTTCGATGAGTAGCCTCACTTTTTATTAATGAAAAGTGAAATCATTATTTTTGGTGTTCTATTCTGGGAGTGTAGAATCCTTACGTGTATTTGATGGCAATGTGGCAAAATATTTCATTCTATTGGGTATTTCGTTGTCTTGTTATTGTTATGATCTTTCGAACTGATTCACATAATGTGATATCTTATTGTGATTGCTTATCACAACCTACAAAGTCCGCAGTTAGTAATCTAGTGACTAGTGTTCTGCTATGGATCACAGGGTTCGTTTCCCAGTCGGGTTGAGGATTTTCTCTGCCCGGGGACTGGGTGTTTGTGTTGTTGTCATCATTTCATCATCATCATTCGTCACAGTGGCTAGATTGGACTGTGAAAAAAAGGGACTGCGCAAAAATTGGGACATTGTATGGGCGCTAATGACCTCGCAGTTGAGCGCCCTACAAACTAAACATCATCATCGCCACCTACACCATGTCACAATGTGTAGACGCCCACAAAGACTGACAACGTTACACTGTGCTGACTGGTGTACGAGCGACAGATGTTTGTTGCAAATTTCCTCCATCGAGTGCAGGATATCAAATGAAAGACCATTAGTCACCTGCATTCAAAGTTTTTTAATTGTTGAAGAGTATCTGTGAAGTTAATTAAGAGCAACTTCCAGCACAGCCTTCCGCCAAGTGTCAACTTCCATTTGCGTAGATTACTTGCTCGTTGAGTGACTGTGGTGTTCCTGAGCATAAGACTGTGTTGGGAGAACCGTTGTAGTTAGTGGGAAAGAGAAGTTTGCCGCATCGCTAACTCTTCCATCTACCTCCATGTCCCCGCTGACTTTCTCAGATTTGCTTGCAACGCAATGTAAGTTCCAGCTTCTCAGATTTTTTATATGAGTGACACGTTATTCTAAAGCTAAGTGACCCAATCACTATAAAACAAAATCTTATGGGAGTGAGGAGCTGTGATGAGGAGCTGTGACATATGCCAAGCTCTCGTGGCTCGCTCCTTCCCTTTCTGCCTTGATTAAACTTCTTCCTGTTACGTTACCGCGTGCTGACGGGCAGTTACGGTCATTGGTTTAACGAAATCTGGAATGCGAACTTTGATTTTCCTTAGACATAAAGTGGGTGACGGGGCTGGCGCTCTTTATTACGCTCGGGACGATGTGGGGTGGCACAGCTGTCTGTGTGACAAGGGCCCAAGGGACAGGGGCAGGTAAGCCGTGTGTTTGGAGAGGTCGGACAGATTCGCCTGCTCGTTGTTCCACAGGGCTGCCCAGTGTTTTCGTCTTTTGTAAGTGGCTCTGAGCACTATGGGACTTAAAAGCTGTGGTCATCAGTCCCCTAGAACTTAGAACTACTTAAACCTAACTAACCTAAGGACATTACACACATCCATGCCCGAGGCAGGATTCGAATCTGCGACCGTAGCAGTCGCCCGGTTCCGGACTGCGCGCCTAAAACCGCGAGACCACCGCGGCCGGCTACGTCTTTTGTAGCAAGGTGAGCAGGGAGTCCAGGACGTGGACACCATTGGCGCCAGTCCCTCGAAAATTGTTTTAGTGCACTGGGGCCCTCCGCTTTCCCGTCGGCTGCATTTCTGCGTCGCTTCCGAGTATTTAAAAGTCTGAGTTCAGAGGAGATCGCAGCACGGCACCCACGTAGACCATCGCTGTCCAATAACCAGTGTCAGTTTCAGACATGTGCTTTCCCGCTCTGAGACCGAAAAACGCCCTCTGATTGGTGGATTAGTGTGGCGTGTGGTGTCGTAAAAGAGTGCATTCCGAGTTTGTGACGATGGCCAGCGAAAGGAGGAAACGTCTTTGTAATTTTTTGGAGGGGAAAGGAGTAGAAAAGTCTGATTGACGGCTGTTTCTGTGACCTCGCATGACTGGAGATTTCTTACGTGGTGGGGGTCATAGTGCTATGAATGTTTGGAGTAACAAATATTGTATACTATGCTAACAACTGCGAATATGTGGTTAATTTATTCACTTGAATGGATCTTGTATGACTGTCTGAAAAGCTCTTCAGGTTAGTTAAATTTTGTAAATAACTGTGAAAGTGATGCTGTGCTGTATATATATTTTATTATTTTTTATTTTATTTTATTTTATATTGATGCTATTATAAATCGTGTTACTGAAATGTAAATGTTAGTCTGGGTTGGCTCTTGAGTTTACCTGTCAGTTGAAATTTTTAAGTTGTTACTAAAAATATTACCTAAATGTTTTTGGATACCTCCCAATCCGGTATCACCCCTCGTAACGAGCATCACAATATCGTTGTATAACACACACTAACATACGCCCATTGTTGAACATGCATGGCTCGTCACTTTCAACGAAATGAAAGTAAGAAACCGTCTCGTAAAACGATCCGTCGATATGCGGATCGTTAGAATCTATTCTAATCAGTATTGCTGGCAATATTGTTACTTTGTAGAAATACTGACACCCAATTATGACGTGGCGGCGTGCAGGAGACTACGTCACTGCGGAAGGCTGTGACAGTGCAACGAATTCGTCTGGTTGATACACGAGCTATTAACCATCGGACTGTAAAGAAACGTGTGGACCCTAAAACGACTTTGCCCTCTCACGACACCTGACTTCTACCACTAAATAATTGCCTTGGCTCCGAAACCATTCGTAGGTTGAAAAAAAAGAAAAGTGCTGCTTGTATAGACTTTTACTTCATTATTATGTTATCATCCAGCTGCACTCCTTCCAAAAACAGGAAAATGAAGAGTTTATTACGCCAAATGTAGTTCAGATAATTCTCCGAAAGGATAAAACGCGAGCTCTAATAATTCCGAAAACGTGCAATGATGGATGTAAACAATGGGTTTCAAATCTTCTCTTGCAAAGTGATAATGCAATGTTTTGTAAGGACAACAGAGCACTTCGTTCAATGGAATCGAAACAAATAATCCTGCACAGAAAAATTGCTGCTTGCACTTAAACATATAAGAATTAACTAAGTGTAATCTGTATCCAAGTCGCTCCATATTTGCTATGAAATGCATAGCGACCAGTTGTTTCCTGTCGTGAGCTTTAGTTTCAGTGAAAATCCTCGTACAGCTGCACTCCATATCATATGAACTGCTTGTATATATTTTGCCAATTTTACCATCCTATTCTGTCTTTCTTCCTTGAGTTATTCCCGACATAACCTCTTCCTGTGTATGAGACTCTGCTTTCACCATTAGGTCGCAGGTCTTATACGAGTAGAATTCTTCACAGTAGACGCAGAGTGAAAAGGTAACTTCATATGAACGCTCAAATCAACAAATATAATTTGAATTCTCTCTCCTATGAGACAGATGTTATCAAAAATTTCATAGTTCGAAGAAATTTAGAAAATATTTTGCCACAGATTTATACGCTTATATAAATACTAAGCCGTAAACCTTTTTCCGTATTTTGTATCGGAAGTGGATCATATTAACATTAATGAGAAAATGTGTGCTGTGTTTCTGAGTAACACATTTAATGCTGGACTGAAGTTACACAACGATACTACATTCATCACTGATGTATAGGGTTTTGCAGTGGAGCGGGCTTCACCTAGCTGCGGTTTATCGAAAGCAATAAAAATATGCCAAATTCTGTCTGGAATTTCCATCACATTAATAACTCACTACGCTGGATTCATTTCAGTCTGAGCTTCTAGTTTCAATTTAGCACAACAAAACATGTACAGTTCACTCACTAATTAATTTCCAATTCTCTCCTAATTAGGTACCGAACTGTAGTCGTCCTAATGCAACATTCATAAATTCATTCAGAATGTTTATGTCCTACATTATACTAATAAACGAGGAACGAAGTTGTTTATAAGAGAGTGATGATAGCATAACGATCCAACAAAGCAAAACAGCAGCACCTGCTTTACCTAAGAATGTAGGAAAAACTCAATAGTACGAGTACACGAAGACTGTGAAGTCACTTTCTGAGAAAGCTATCTCCGAAGACAAATACACAACGCAAAGAATGAATCCCAGGTAATCATACGGATGGTTACCTGCATCTCCAGTTTATTTTAATCCATAATACTTGGCCCCACACAAAGATGTACCAAACTTTGTGAATCTTTTTTATTTGTTTTATGTACGGAATAAAAACAGGAAGATAACATTACACTGAGGTGACAAAAGTAATGGGATACCTGCTAATATCGTGTCGGACCTCCTTCTGCCCAGTTTAGAGGGACAGCTCGAAGTGGCGTGGACTCAACAAATCACTGGAAATACTCTGCAGAGGTATTGAGACATGCTGCCTCTTTAAGTGGCCGTAAGTGTGTAAGGATCGCCAGTGTGGGATACTACGCAAAAACTGACCTCTCGATTACGTCCCACAAATGGTCTGTTGGATTCATGTCGAGTGTGGACGCATTCGGGAGGACGATAACTCAAACCTGCGTATGGTCAAGCTGATTTAGGATTTCGATGGTTTTCCTATCGCTTCAGGCCAAACCCTGGATGGTTGCTTAGAAAGGGCACAGCCGACTTCCTTCCGCATCCTCCCCTAATCCAATGTGATCAATGACCATGCTGTTTGGTCCCCTTCCGAAAATAAACCAACCAACCATGTCATGTGATCTAGGTAGCCAAATTATTCGTCCCAAATTGTGTAATTTCCATCAAACTAAATGGGAACAGTTGTGGCCCAATGAGATGGCTTTTTGGGAATGTGAAATCCATGGATGGCTGCAAATGGTCTACAAGTAGCCGAAAATAACCATTTCCAGCCAACTGTGTAAACACACATCACACGATTATGGAGCCACCACTAGCTTGCACAGTGCCTTGTTAACAACTTGGGTCCATGGCTTCGTAAGCACTGCTCCACACTCGACCGACAACGTCAACTCGTAACAACTGAAATCAGGACTCAACTGACCAGGCCACGGTTTTCCGGTCGTCTGGGGTTCAACCGATATGGTCACGAGCCAAAGAGGGGCGCTGCGGTGATGTGAAATAAGCGAAGGAACTGGAGTTGGTCGTGCGCGTCCATAACCCACTAACGCCAAATTTCAACGCACTGTCCTAATGGATACATTCGTAGTACGTCCCACATTTATTTCTGTTAGCACTGACAACTCTACGCAAATACCGTTGCTTTCGGTCATAAAGTGAGGACCATCAGCTACTGCGATGTCCCTGGTGATAGGTGTAATGTCTGAAATTTGGTATTCTTGGCACATCCGTGACACTGTGGATCTCGGTATACCGAATCCCTTAACGATTTCTGAAATGGAATGTCCCATGCATCTAGCTCTAACTACCACTCCGCGTTCTAAGTCCATTAATTCCTGTCGTGTAGCCATAATCACGTCGAAAATCTGTTCACGTGAATTATCTGAGTACAAATGACACCTCCTCCCACGCACTGCCCTTTTACACTTCGTGTACGCGATACTACCACCATTTTTATATGTCGCTATTCTGTAACATTTTCACCTCAATATACATTGCCCTTGTCGCTAAAGAGAAATGCAGTACAGATGAATGGAATGACTGGCAGCAACCGATCTGCAGGATTTTCTCTTTTAGGTGCAGAGAAGCGTAGGGTTATCTCAAGTAACACTAACCCAATGATGTTGATGTTTGGTTTGTGGGGCGCTCAACTGCGCTCTCTTCAGCGCCCGTACACATTCCCAATCTGTACACAGTCCAGTTTAACCACTTTCATGAGTAATGATGGTATGATCAAGACAACACAAACACCCAGTCCCCGAACAGAGAAAATCCTGAACTCGGCCGGGAATCGAATCCGGGAGCCTGTGATCAAGAGGTAACAACGCTAGCAACTATACCACTACTAACCCAGTGATGTGTCTTAGAAGATAAGGTAAAGAAACATCATTTGCTGATTTGCGAAAGACTGTGTACAGTGTTGCCAGGAACATACTGTTTGCAGTTATGCATTTGTCAGAGTTAAATGTAGGGAGTGTGATGCAGAAATCAGACAGTAGTGATAAGAGTCGAAGTACAAGAAAGGGAGACTTCTGTTGAAGAAGAAGTGAAATTTGGTGCTAGCCTGTCCCCCTGAATTGGCACATAATTAAGTAGTGAAGTAAACGAAGGAGAAGTATGAAAAAAGTGAATTTAAGTTCAGGGAGAAGAAAAAGAAAATTAAACTTTCCTAATAAAATTTAATTTAACTATAGCAGAGCGGCATAGAAAATGAATGAGCGGTCGACAGTATACATAACAGTGAAATGAACAATGAACAGCAGTCCAACAACGATAGTCAAAATTAGTTCTGGTTATGTCTAGGTTATAGTTTAGGAAAGGAGACTGTAAAACTAAATGAGTTTCTCTATTTGCGTAGCCAGGGGTGCCACAAAGATTCCGATATGGGGATGGAGAACCACATATTGTTTCAGCCACCCACCCTCCCCAAGCACCAAAATTTAGGTTGACATCAGCCACCCATTTCGTCTTAACTTCCCTGTACTTCCTGTTTCATCCGTTCTTAAGTGACATGTACTTCTATATTCCCGAATTTCCTTGAACATTTTTGTACATCCTTCTTTCATAGATCAGCTGTTAACAATGATTTCTTCGTAGTTATCACGTGTCCCTAAGATGATAATAGTCATAAGAACAAGAAACCATATAAAATGCTCCAATATATTGAGGATAATAACATATAATTTGTCTACATCAGTGTTTAGTACAGCGATTCAGCATAACTTCAAAGGAACTGCAATTCTTAAAAATACAATATTTGGAAATAGTAGCTGTAAAAATTCGATGCCAAAGAATACTTAACCTTATATAGTATCTGCAAACTACACCTTTATTTTGTATTATTACCATCACCAGACAGCTAAAACACCAGATGTCTAGAACAGTATCAAGCTATCCCCACCTATGTCAGAATAACGTCTTATGCGGTAACATATGCAACAGCCCCTTCACATACAAACAATAACAAAAAAATGTTATTGTAACAAGAGTGAGCCAAAGTCTCAATCACGTAAAATCAATGAAACAATAAACTCTTAAGACCACAATAATGAAATTCTGCATAATACATTTAATCATACCTACAGTGTGTAATCACTCTAAATTGGCGTCTCTCTGGAGCCTTTACTTTTGCTAAAGCTAAACCTATCGTCATCTAACACATCGCCAATTTTCATTCCTATTCCTCTGTATATTATTCTTGTCAGACACTTGGATGCATGAGACGTTAGGCTGATTGTACGATAATTCTCTCCGAAAGTCAGATGCTATAGCGCCTGACTCATACATTCTATACAACAGCGTGAATACTCGTTTCTTTGCCACATCCCTCAACGATCACAGAAATTCTAATGGAATCTTGTCTTTCCCACCTGCCTTTTTTATCTTATGTCCTCCAAAGCTCTTAATTTCTGAATCTATTATTGGACCTCCTATCTCTTCTAAATCAACTCCTGTTTCGTCTTCTATCACATCAGACAAATATTCCCCTTGTAGAGGCCTTCAGTGTACTCTTCCCAACAACCTGCTCTCTTCTCTGCATTGAACAACGGTATTTCTACTGCACACTTAATGTTACCGCACTTGCTATTAATTTCACCTAAGGTTGTTTTGAATTTTCCGTATGGTGAGTCCGTCCTTTCCCCGAATGTTTCTTATTCGTTTTCTTCACATTTTTCAGTCACGCATTTCGTCTTACCTTCACTGTGCTTCCTGTTTTTTCCGTTCCTAAGTGACATGTACTTCTGTATTCCCGAATTTCCTTGAACATTTTTGTACTTCCTTCTTTCATAGATCAGCTGTTAACCATGGTTTCTTCGTAGTTATCTATTTCGTACGCATGTTTCTCTATCCAGCTTCGTTTTAGAGTTATGCATTTTGTTTTAACTGAACTGCCTACTGAGCTACTCCTTAGAGCACTATCTATAGCCTTAGAGAACTTCTAGCGTACCCCTTCATCGCTTTGTGCATCTGTATCCCACTGCTTTGCATAATGACTCTTCCTGACTAGTCGCTCAAACTTCAGCCTATTCTTCATCACTACTAAATTGTGACCTGAGTCTATATCTGCTCCTGGATACACCTTACAGTTCAGTATCTGGTTTCGGAATCTCTGACTGACCATGATGTAATCCAATTGAAATCTTCCCATATCTAATGGCCTTTTCCAAGTATACCTCAGCTATTTGTGATTCTTGAACTGTGTAGTCGCTATTGCTAGTTGAAACTTGTTGCAGAACTCAATTAGTCTTTCTTCTCTTTGAATCCTAGTTTCAAGCCCAAACTGTCCCACAACCATTTCGTTCACCCCTTCTCTTATAACTGCAATCCAGTCCCCCATGACTATTATATTTTCATTTCCATTTATGTACTAGGCTACCCATACAATATCCTCATATTCTTTTGCTATCTATCTATCCATCATCTTGCGACGTTGGCATGCATACCTGAACTATCGTTTTGGTATTGGTATACTGTCGATTCTGACGAGAAAAACTCTATCACCGAACTGTTCATGTCGTAAGTCACTCTCTGCCCTGTCTTCATATTCATAAGGTTCCTACTTCTCTTGTACCATTCTCCGCTGCTGTTGATATTACCCTATAGTCATCTGACCAGAAATCCTTTCTTTTTTAAAATTTCACTTCATTGTGTCCACTATATTCAGAACGAGCCTTTGCATTTCCCTTTTTAGGTTTTCTAACTTCCTACCACGTTCAAGGTTTTGATATTCCAAGCTCCGAGTTGTCGAATGATATTCTTTCGTTAGTTATTCAATCTTGTTCTCATATTCACCTCCACCTTGACAGTCACATCCAAGAATCCAAACGGGAGAATAATCCGGAATCTTTTGCCAATAGAGAGATCATCATGACTCTTTTGAATTTCAGGTCAGATTTCCTGTGGATACACATTGTGTGTCCTCAGTGCAGTGGTTTCCATTGCCTTCTGCATCCTCATGTCGTTGATCATTGCTGATTCTCCCGCATTTAAGGGCAGGTCCCACGGCAAGGGCAAGAGAGTGCCTGAAACTCTTTCCACTTCTCCGCCCACTTTGTCAAGGGCACTGTCTGATTGAGGGTGACTTCTTACGTCGGAAGTCTTTGGCAGCTAAATTCTATTCAAAAGTTAAGTGATGGCGGTGTTTGAACCCGGTATCGAGGACTTTTTGATTTCTAATCAAAGAGGCTACTTCTAGACCATTAGTTCCTAGCCCATACTGACCAACATCTCACACGGTAACCATCTCGTACACTAACGTCTTCAGGCCATAGGACTTGGTTCCACCTAGAGCTGTCTTCCGTGTATCTTTCCAGCAATTGACCATGCCACCACCCTTTCAAGCTTCCACTTAAGAAATATCAGCGCTTTTGCGTCCATCCCTTCCGTCCTCTGGCAGCACCAGTATCATGATCTCTTGCACTGGGTAAATATCCATGCTGTTCAACATGGCACATTACGTACTCTCATAATATATCGGATTCGTTGTTGACAGGAGGTGCAGTTCTCCTGTGAGTGGCTGCGTTTACCTCGCAGGTTCATAGGGTGCAAGCCCACCCATGTAGGCAAGTACATGAAGTTGAGAGGTGGCACGCAACTCTCTCACATTGACATCATAGTCAGTCACATTAATATTCGTGTTTTAGGTCATTAGCTCGGTGTTCCCCAGCTCTACATTGTGTGTGGGTGGTTTATGACTTTTGTACGTGAGGAAATTATGGGCAATGTATTCTTACAACTGCATGTGTTACCTGTAGAGGGGCTGTAGTGGAGACGACAGAGAACGGGGAGTGAGAGATGGACTGGGAGCCACAAATTCTGAGTGCAGCAACCAGGCTGTGTGAGTGATTCTGGGAAGCAGCACTCAGTGGATTGTACCTGCAGAGGGACTTCTGGCCATAGCACTCTCATTCTTTCGCTTAGGGTCGGACGAGAGGTTGCTGGTTCGCAAAACATTTACCTGGCTCAGGCGGCAGTTCATCGCAAAAAATGGCCAGTTGACAGGAAGTGGTTGGAGAAAGCCATTTAAGAGAGACTGTTGTAAATTAAGCCTTTGTGCAAATGAAGGGAAGATCATAAAGCTCCATGCATTCTCATCTCAGAATCTTGGATGGTACAGGCAAACTGGCAATTGCATGTGTTTAGTCGAGGCAAGACTGTAACTCCCCTGATGCCAGGGAGTCCCCAGGTTCTCTTTGCGCACTGAAAAAAAATAGTTCACTGGACTGACTGTCTGGGAAGCTTAACAGCCTTCTTTCAGAAATTGAAAGTGGTCGACGTGGAAAGATTACATCTTCCATAAATGGGCGACAGTGGTCCCTTCTAGCTAGATGTTCTTTTTCCAAACATGTCCAAGATAACCCTGAGAATGACGCCTCCCTATTCTAAAATCTCCCTGTTTCAGAGAAGAGAAATTTGGAGTGACAGATTGGCTCTACTGACATGGAAAGTGGAGGCTTGCTCTCCCAGTGCAGGAAAATCCAGTGCTGTATCTGGATTGGCTACCTTGCCAACAGAAGTCAAGAGGGGAGATTCAGTGAGTACAGTTTGATTGGTTTTTGCAGTGTGGATGGTTTTTCGTTTTTGCTAATTCAGCACTCGTACCGAGGCTTGGTGGATAGTTGTTGGGATTCTTTGCCTTCTTCGTGTTCTGGTGGTCCCCATGCGGAGAACTTCAGATCTTTCTCTAGTGGGTGAGACTTGTGCTCCTTATCCTGTGGTGGGCTAAGAGCCAGTGTCAGCTTCCTACTTTACCAGCAGTGGGACTTTACATCATCCTTGATGATTACGGTCAACTTATTCGTCCTGTGTGGGTTGTCTGACGTTTGACAACTCCAGTACGCACTATCGGGCCTATGAGTCAAATTGGTTTGGCCAGACCAGCGAACAGGCGCACCTAACACCGAAATCTGCCTAGATTTCAGACCTCTGAAAGAGAAGTTCTATGCGTTATGATAAGCAGAATGCCAGACTGTGTAGTTTGCGAATTTTCGTGGATGCGTGAGAACATTACAACTGCTGCAGCGAACCGGTCCTTGTCCACAGTGCGCCATTATCTGCTGCCACCTGAATTAAGGTGAAAGGATAAAATGCTGTTGCACTGGGATAGGGTTGTTAAATGATATTCACAGCTCCCTTTTCTCAGGTGAATCATAGTTTGTGGCATACTTGGTGGTAGTTGATTCCGTTTGAATAGAGTTGGGTCTCACAGCAGATTCACGTAAACAAAATCAGACTGCATTGTAACAGGGATTAAGAATTTGTATCGCTTCCACCTTAATGTTTGCATTGGAAATCAAACACCATCATTTCCTACTTTGTGTTCGACATTTTTGTGTAAGATTTATCAGCTTGTTGTAGTTTTAAAAGGATTAATAAACTTGTCATTATTTTGAAAATGTAAATACACCACTGCTCTCATTCATAATCCCTCTAATATTCAATGCTTTTATTTTATTGTGGTGTTACTTGGGTACACCAGCAATTTATGGTTAAATCTTATTAAATTAATTAATTTGATTATTAATTTCAGTTGTGAAACTGATTGTAGACATAGGTAATAAAAGGGCCATGAGTAAATTTACTAATTTTATAAATAATAAATTAAGGATGTAGCTCATGATTTGAAGGTTCTTGAGAAGAAAATACTTCTCTTTGTGTAAAGATAGTAACACTTAGCATCACTCAGAGATATATTTATGATTAAAGCAAGCTGTGGTCTGCGAAGTGGCTTGTTATTTTCTTGAATTTCTTGACTTTTCGACAACCTTAGTTTTATGCAACCCTATTCTCAGACAGTTAGCTAAGAGATATGGAAGTATTTAAAAAACGTAAATGCTTTTTCAAACTTGTCTTTTGGAGAGTAGAAGCCACTCCCCATCCCCCTTGCTTAGATTCTCGCTAGCAACAAAATAAGAAACGAAGGCATAGGCAAAGGGGAAATAAAAAGCATACTGACAAAAGCAAGCAAAGTTCTTCTGGAACCAAAACGTGTATTAACATCTACTTCTGATTCAGAGTCGTGTTTGATTGGAATTTAAGAGCCTGTTACAGCTAAAGATCCTTCGAGTAGGTTGACTTGATGAGTAGTGAAATTTAGTGACTTCGATCTTAACGTAGTTCAGAAACAGGGAAAGATGCACTGCAACGTCGTTGGGCTATGCAGAATGATAGTTGTCGTATGGGGAGTTGACCGAAGCCTTGTAGAACAGCTGAAGGTCCAGACTAATGACAATGACTGCCAGCTACTCAAAATGCGACAACACTTCACTGTGCACAGTGGATTGTTACGTACACTGGCGCGCACAACTTAAGGACGAAAGTTGCTGTTGCGTAGTATTTCACTGCCAACTACCACAAATCTAAGACACTTGGACTATACATAGAAAGATCTGT
Source organism: Schistocerca piceifrons (assembly GCF_021461385.2). NCBI lineage: Eukaryota > Metazoa > Arthropoda > Insecta > Orthoptera > Acrididae > Schistocerca > Schistocerca piceifrons. The sequence continues at coordinate 357,680,746 of NC_060144.1, read as the reverse complement.
TACAGTATAGCATAGAAGGCAGCTGAGAGATATGCACAAAGCGATAAAAAGAAATGACACTTTCATTCAATGACAATAATTACACTGATGTCTTCATGGCTTATGATGATCCCCTGGGTATCTCAAAAGGTGGGACACTATTCTCAATAATACGTTGGCCATCATAGACCGTAATGCTTGCTCCGTAACGTGGTCCCACACTAGCTACAAAGTTGGTAAGGAGTTACCATTGCAGGACATTCCGTTACACAATCAGTATGTTTTACAACTGCTGGACAGCCTCTGTCGCATGTGGGCTTGCTAAATACATCTCTCCAATACATTAGGCATATGCTCGACAGGATCTGCGCCGGAAAACAGGCAAGCTAGTTCATTCACCAAATGTTCTTTAGTTCCTAGAGATTGTCCACCTGCACTTTTCGTAGCGGTCAAGTATTATCATCTGCGAAAATGAAGTCAGGACCAATTGGATCATGATATGTGGAAGTAGTACAGTCCCACAATAACATTTACCAGGAGTTACCTTGTCCTAAGATTTCGAGTTGAATACAGCCATCACACATCGTGTCTCCCCACACCATAACACCTAAACAAAATGATCTGGTTTGACAACGTTTCTGGATTCATTACATGTTCCCCCTCTAGCCCTACGAGGATTTGTCCAGAATCGCTACTCAGACTGAATCGGTTCTCATCCGAAATAAGTTCACAAAGCCATTCCTCATTGGCTCAGTCAGTATGGTCTTAGCAGAATTGCAAATGATACTGCCGATTTGCAGGTGTCAACAATACACAACGTACCGGTCATGGAGCAAAGAGATCACCCCATGCAATCATTGTGACACTGTGCAGCGTGAGATAGCATGCTCCAGCCATATTAATCGTGGATGCTATTTCATCCGCTGTTTGTGGTGGGTACCTTCTTGGCTGTTGCACAATTTACTGATCATCTGCCTCTGCAGCTGACCACGGTCGACTATTTCCCTCAGCCATCAGTTTCTGTGGTTTGGAACGCTTTCCATGTAGCGAAACAATATTGTAAGCAGTACAAAACATGTGGGCTACACTTGTTATGCTTTGTCTATCCTCCAGATTCACGATGATTCTCCCATGTGTGAAGTCATCCAAATGCTGTCTCTGAACATTTTGTAATGAAGAACACCGTAACTACTCACTGATTGACAAACATTGTCTTTTCTCATACCTGCAGCTGCCTCATGCTGTAGAGCCGGTGCCATTAGGTCCTACAGTCACAGTGGGCTCATAATATGTGTCACACAGCTTCCTGTGCACAACTGAGAGACTTCTGGCAACATGCTATTTCATTCATTTCCACTAAGTTGATGATATGTTACATTACTTTATATACCTTCTGAAGGAGACGAAGTTTGCAACACGCCACGTGGTACATGCAGCACTAAAGAAAGAAATGCTAAAAGATGCTCACGATCATGTGTCATCAAGCCACTTGCGATGAAGAACAATGGACAAAAGGGCTTTTTGAGCAGTCAGTCAAAGACTTGTTTTATGCGAGCTGCTACTAATTCCTCTCTTGTGCCAACCTATTCATATAAGAGCAGCACTTGCAAACGTCGTCCTCAATAATTTTTTGGGTGTTTTCCAATCTCTGTCTTCCTCTACAGTTTTTACCCTCTATAGCTCTCTCTTGTACTATAGGAAGTTATTCTCTAATGTCTTCACAGATCTCCTACCATCTTTTCCCTTCTTCTTGTCAGTGGTTTCCCCGATTCTGTGGAGAACTCCTCGTCGCATACCATATCAGTCTACCTAATATTCTGTAGCCTCACGTCTCAAATGCTGTTTCTCTCTCTCCTTATGGCCTGTACTTGATATTAATAAACCGCCGTTTTTGCTAGTGCTAATCTCCTTCTTATGTCCTACGTGCTCCGTCCTTGGTTATTTTACTGCCTAGATAGCAGAATTCCTTAACTTCATCTACTTCATTAAGTTTTACATTGTTCTCATTTCTGCTAAGGATTCCCTGGAGCTTTACCAAAGGTGCCAGCGCCGCTACCAGTGAAGGAGGTAACGTGAAAAGTGCAGAATGGGAAGCAAGAACGTCGAAATGTGTACACATGGTACACCTGGTCACGAGACTTTCGGAATGTATACCGAAGCGGTTTAGTATAATGTGTTATATTTAAATCATTTTCTTACTTTTATGAGGTTATTTCATTGTATTAGGTTACCGATAATTGTGTTTCATTTAGTGATAGGTTCTGGTGATTGTATCGGCACGTAGTATACTGTTAGTGGACCATGTGCAGTCAGGACTTTGAGAGAAGGGAGAGTGATATGGATTTGCTTCTGCGAGGAGGCGGTACCAGTGAGAACGATCATGATGTGTGGGGTGTTTCTGGTGATTCCACACATCTTCAATGGAGAATTATTGAATAAATTATGGAATTAGCGTCTAGAAGGTGGAATACTGTTCTCGAGACAGGAGCATGTCATACTACCCAGTCATCATTGAACACAGAGGTTGACTTAAAATACATAGGAAGTGAAATGAGGTGTGATTGCTGGAGGAAACATTCGCTGGATTACATCTCAAGGCCGAAGGGAAAGAGGTATTAGAAGAGACACGAGAAGAGCACCTGGGTTTACGTCTCTTATGTGAATGGCTACACGAACAGTTGCGCAAAGTAATGAATCTATCACCAGTAGCAAAAGCTTAAAAGATGGGATGGCTAAGAGCAGACAGGAAATTACTGAAAACAGCATTTGGAATGGAAGATGCGGCGATATTAGGGACTTAAATAAGACTTTTGACATCTGTAGGAAATAACGAATAACAACAGACCAGCTATGGAGTTGAATACCATTTAAATGTCAAAGTTGGAACAGGTCATATTACATAATACTGGATGAATACAGGAACCAATGGTACACAGAATCAGGATACAAACGTGATGCGAAACCAATAGAATCTACTGGATGATAGAATAGCAGTAGCAAGACACATACGATCACTGCCGGATATTGTAGGAAATCCTAGAATGAAATGCTTTACAGGAAGCAGTGGATCATGCAGTACATAGGCAACTGCGTCGTACGCTCTTAACTCCAGGACAGGTCCTTGCCGATCTACGGAAGGTGCACGGAGAGCCGGCCGGAGTGGCCGAGCGGTTCTAGGTGCTACAGTCTGGAACCGCGCGACCGATACGGTCGCAGGTTCGAATCCTGCCTCAGGCATGGATGTATGTGATGTCCTAACGTTAGTTAGGTTTAAGTAGTTCTAAGTTCTAGGGGACTGATGACCTCAGAAGTTAAGTCCCATAGTGCTCAGAGCCATTTGAACCATTTTTCCACGGAGAGTTAACAGCTGATCTGGACAATAAGTAACAAGGAAAATAAGTTTCAAGGACAATAAGTGACTGTTTGACAAAAGCAGGATTGTCCAGACCGACCGGAGGCGTGTGATATACAGAAATAAGTATACAAGGATGTCAAACGCATGTCTTAGCGCTGCAGAGAGCCGGTATGAGTCGAATTTACTCCGTGTTCTAACAGGAGTAACAACTGTAAATTGTTCCGGACAAGGGAATGACGAGGCTGAAATTGCTAGATCGTTCTCGAATGGTAGCGCCTGTTATATAGCCTCCAGCTGCTATCAGTGATACCACTGGACTGAATCTGACAGAAGCCTCGCTGAATCTTTGTTTCAATTATCAGACTCCTGACTGGTTTGATGCTGACTACACCATCTTCATCTTCTGTGTCAACCTCTTCATCACTGAGGAGCATTTGTAAGCTATGTCCTCAATTACTCCTTCGCTTTAGTTCAATTTATGCTTACCTATACTCTTTTTACCCTCTACAAATTTGTCTAGTACCATGGAACCTGTTCCCTGATGTCTTAACATATGTCTTGTTATCACGTCCCCTTTCGTGTCAGTATTTTCCATGATATGCTTTTTCGCCGATTCTGAGTAAAGCCTTCTCGTTCCTTTCTTTATTTACCCGCTTAATTGTCAACATTCTTTTCTAGCACCACATCTGAAAAGCTATGTGTTTTCCCGTAGTCCATCATTCACTACCGTGCAACGCTGTGATATTTCTTCTGCAAATTAAGGCCTACCATTTATACTAATATACTTATTTTGGCCAGAAACTTCCACTCTGCCTGCGATAACCTGGTTTTTGTGTTCTGTGTTCCTGACGGGTTATTTGGCTTTCTAGGTAGAAGAATTCCTTACCTTCGTGTTAACCAATTGTGATGTTCAGTATGCTGCTATTCTCGTGTCTCTACTTCTTATTCCTTTCGATTTTCTCCGGTTTACTTTCAGTCCGTATTCCGTACTCTTAGACTATATTTAATTCGAAAGACACTGTAATTCTTTGTCATCTTTACTGAAGACAGCAATCTGATCAGCAAATATTATCATTGTCATTGTGTACTAGTGGGACTGGAAGTGGTTTGGTTGGGTTAAACACCTAGTGAACATATGCTATCACCATTTTATTTAACAAACAAATAAAATATTAATTAATAGAAACTTAACTAAAATGGCTTTAATTTTAAATCCATCACCCGGGTAACAGAAATAACAACCAATTTTATTATGAAGATAACCGTTCCTCAATAGAACCAAAATGCAAGAATCACTAGCAGATGATTACAGCCTACGGTGACCAAGCAAACCCCACAGAACAAAAACGACAATAATAAAAAGTATTAAAGGCAGAGAATGATTTCACTCTAATGCACTCCATGTACATACAACCATGGGGCCAAATAAACTCACACTATACAAAATATCCAACACGTAGGCAGATCAGCTTTAGTTTACGGAGCCCTCGGCGCTGCTGAAATAGACACTGCCAGTTAATTAAAATCGCCTTGATGCCTAACATAAATCGAACAGCATGTTACCTAGATGTTTACGCACCAACAAGACAAACTCAATTTGATTCGTAGAATACCACCAAACAAGTCGGCAATTCCACTGAAACCCTCTCTTTCAAAACCAGTTGCAATCGGTGGGTCAGACAAACATTTGACAGCGATGCACATTAATATCGTCAAGCTCACACAGACCGATTTCATATACACGCCGGACAATACTATTGCCTGCTTCCAGTAAATACGAGACCGCCTGTGCAACAGGCAGCCTTACGACATGTGCCGGAGCCGCGAGAGAGAGAGAAGAGAGAAGAGAGAGAGAGAGAGAGAGAGAGAGAGAGATGCTTGCAAAACAGACACACACACACACACACACACACACACACACACACACACAAACACACACACACACAGCTCATAGACTAACCCAAACAGGTACACACACACACACACACACACAGATCAAAGACTAACCCCAGTTCACACACTTAAATAAGTCAAGGGACAGAATGCTTTACTGAAACCGGACCGGACGTACCGTACTTGCGTCTATGAAGCAGCAGACTCTTATTGCCAGCCGTCCACCAACCGATGGCAATCCAAGCGTGCCTTCCAATGCTTCCTATTTGACCGCTAGACAACACTCTGCTTGTCGGGGTCAGCATCGTCCTCGGTATGATGCTAGGAAGAACTCCATTAACAACTGGTAAAATTGTTGTTTATTAAAACACAACCGGTTTCACGGCAAAAGCCGCATCATCACGTGCAACAATGTTAAAGGATCATACGCATACCTATCGCTCCTAGACCAAATTTACTATTCAGTAACGGGTATGCCTGTGATATTTTAACGTTGTTGCACTTGATGATGCGGCTTTAAGTAGCGAAACCTTTTGCTTTTTAATAAACACCGCGCGGGATTAGCCGAGCGGTCCAAGGCGCTGCAGTCAAGGTCTGTGCGGCTGGTCCCGGAGGAGGTTCGAGTCCTCCCTCGGGCATGGGTGTGTGTCTTTGTAGTTAGGATATTTTAGGGTAAGTAGTGTGTAAGCTTAGGGACTGATGACCTTAGCAGTTAAGTCCCATAAGATTTCACACACATTCGAACATTTAATAGACAACAGTTTCTGAACATCATGCCTTTCAACATACAGGTTTCCCGGGATATAAAATAGTTTGTTCACCTCGGTGTTACCCATTGAAACGACATACTTTCTTCAAAATTAGACTGTTTCGATATTGACGAGAAAAAGGCCAGCTGCAGGAATTCCCAGTTAAATATTTGTTCAATTTTAATATTAAAAAACACGGGAGAAACTTTAAACGTTGTTTTCTCAATTCAACATTTTTCAAGTTGCCGAAAGCTTTACGCTATAAAATATATTACGTTATACCTTTCATACGCTGTGAGTCTGCGTTTGCGATATATTTTAATTTAGATTTTTGCTGAATGTTTTTATAATGACTTTTTTGTCAAAAACACTATTTCAGAATTCCACCATTTTGTTAAAACCAATTTTTTTTAATACCTATATGCAATACGTTAGATGACATCGTCAATTTCCAAGCAGTTTTTGAAATTTTGTTTCAGATTGAAAACATAAGCGACCATTTCCTCTTCTCCCTTGACCTTAAAACGAAACGCTGAGATCGTACCCACCCACTTCGCGATACACCTTGTCCGACTGGGACTTGCAATGAACCATCTAAGGGCTTCCTTATCAGTTTCTAGCTTAAACATCCGGTGTCCTAAATACATCCTACACTTCTCTTAAGCGAGCAGCACTGCCAAGGCTTCAAGCTTGTATACACAGTAGTTAGAATGAGAAAGGCCAGTAGACGGGTAAGTACCAGGCCACCTCCCACTACCACATACGTGAAGTATCACAGCAGTCACTCCAGACGTTGAAGAGTCCATCTGAACAATAAGCTCCTTCCAAAAATTGGGATTCGCTAGCGCAGTGTTACACTGTAGCCATGGCACAGTCACTCCCCCTCTTTCTCTCTTGACAAAAACGATGGTTTATAAAAGGTGGGAAACCCCTGCACCAACAGAAATAAAGCTATCCCCTCGCCCTTTTATTTATAGAGCAAATGTGTGTACCTCATCTTTCTTGTTCTGTATGTTGTAGTGAGAGGAAGGATGATGAAGTGGCAGCAGAACCATTACCCTATTATAAAATTATTGCAAATATTTCCATGGTATTTGAGGTTAAACTGTGGATGAATTAGTATAATTTTGTGACTTACTCACGTATTCCTCAAAATCGCGGAATATGTTAGTCCCTTCACATCTCTAGAATAATTGTGCATGACACGATGTTCTCCTGCTTAAAACGGTGGTCATTGCTACCATAATTAATGGTCCAAAAGAGCTGTGTTCAGTTTTTCTATCTTAAGTAACGCAACTAGCAGTTAAGCATTGGGCATTTTCTTACAGATTTAGCTGATTAGTCATCGAATACATGCTCTGAGTACCAGACTGAACAGTTATCACACTGCAACAAATAAACTGTTGCTACAAGGGAACACGTCCACTGAGTTCCTTGGAGGTCGCTTTGCACCACCTATAATCATCCTTCTGTGTCAATCACCTTGAAAATCAATCACCTTGGAAAGATCAGCCTGGACGAAACTCCCAACAGTTTCTTTCAAACGTCGGCAGGAATAGTGCAATGCGAGCAGTGCACCTGACACAACGTTTCCTACAGACAGATCTATGACCAGCTGTATTTCGCATTGTGCCTTCAAATCTGTACTGCAATATTTGTCTGTAACCAACTGTGGTGCCATGTGTCAGGGTTGCCATCGTACGTAAACAACAGAAGTTGCTCAAGCACCTTCAGCTTGACACCAGCAGTGACGATACGTTCATATTGAAGATTGTCAAGAACTAAGGCATAAGCACTCGACCTCCCATTATTATATTATTGACTCGTTTCTCCCACATAACCAAGTTTCCCTTTTAAGATATATGTTAATACCATGTCTTGAAATATTCTGCAATATGGTGTAAAATGTTAGTCCATCAACTCCTCTTGGTGAATTTTGTGTGACAGAGAGTTATACTTCTCAGAAATGGCATCCATCCGGCCGCTGTGGCCGAGCGGTTCTAGGCGGACGCGGGTCGCAGGTCGCAGGTTCGAATCCTGCCTCGGGCATGGATGTGTGTGATGTCCTTAGGTTAGTTAGGTTTAAGTAGTTCTAAGTCTAGGGGACTGATGACCTCAGATGTTATGTCCCATAGTGCTTAGAGCCACTTGAAAAATTAAAAAAAATGGTATCCCATATTACCATAATTAATGGTCTAAAATAGTCGCCCTTAAGAATTTGTATCTTAATTAACAAAATGATCATTTAAGTTCTCGGCGTATTTGTTTCTTTATGAATACAATTAGCTGTCAAGTATAGGGAATATTCTGTAAGCAGGCTACCTCCATTTGCCATTTACAGTTTTAACTGTTTTCTTCACAGTGCAATATTTAAACAAATTACATCCATATCACATGTTGAGCTACTAGCCCAGTGTGATATTTTAACATGTACACTTATATCCCAAGTTTGACAATTTCGATAATGCATTATTTAACAAGTCTGCATCCAGTGCTAAGTGGTCAGTGTAGAGGGCTGCCATACAGAGCACCCAGGTTCAATTTTTGACACTGTCAATGATTTTTCCTTGGTGCAGGGACTGGAACAGGGTGCAATCAGCCTTGTGATTCCAGCTGAGAGGCAACCTAATTGAGATGCAGCTCCTACAAGGTCTAAACGTCGACAATGGCCAAGTGTGCAGTGTGCTGGCTCCATGCCCTCCACACCATATCCACATGTTGGCTCACAGGAGCCACTTGAAATCATATTATCTTCAGGTCTGATCACAAAATATGATTTCGTTTCCGTTCATCATTGTTCAACAACAAATAAGCATCTGCTAAATACAAAATCTACAGTCGAAATGCATCATCAGTGTGGGGCAAACTGACATTGTAAAAACAGTTACCCTCATCATTGGCATAAAAAATTACCAAGTGTACGCAGCAGTGTGTGTGTGACGTCACTACAACATCTCACTAAATGTGCACCACCAGTATTTAAAAGAGTAGCATTATAATACGTTAACATATCAACATCTCTACAGCAAAGGTTATAGCAGACTTGTAAGTAATGGCTGAAAATTCTAATTATATACACACACTTACAACACATCAATAAATTAATGCAAGAGCTCCAACAGAGGAAGTGCAAGCTCAACTGAATGCTGCCTGCAGAGCTGTTTCTATCTATTTGAGACAGTGGTATGTACACTGACGAAACATTGTTATATGTACACAGCAACATGTTACTGCCACCATTAAAAAAAAACAATAACATCATAGTATGTTAAAACAGTAACATCACTACAAAACTGGGCATAGGAGACTTGTAAATAATGACTGAAAATACTAAGTATACACTCACTTATAACACATCCCTAAATTGATGCAGTATCCCTCACAGAGGAAGTGCAAGCACAACTGAATGCTCTCCACAGAGCTGCTACTATATATCTGAGACAGTCAACACATCTACCCCTCGTGTATATACTTCATCTAACTCAGGGAAGTACCACCACTCCTATATACCCAACCCAACGGCATTAACTTGTCGACATCACAAAGACATTGGCTGCCAGTATTTATCAGAAAATGCGCTGTGCATACCTGACAAACAGAGAATTCCCCACTCTCCGTCACCGTGATGGTCAAGAATTCCCCAAACCAGCAGAAGGCCCACCTGTATCCATCACAAACGAACTAGGCTGCACTCCAGGGATTCTCCTCATCTTAAAGGAACTCACATGTCAGCAACACATACGCAACTGAGATTACACCAAAGTGCATGCTGTCAGAAGCTGCCAATGGACACAGTCTTAAAAGCAATCTAAAAACTTTTAATTATGCATCTCCCTAAATACCAAGACGATTTCCAGTACGGGATTGCTATTAAAATTGTTGCAAGTTACCAACCGTCCGTCAATGTAATATTCCTTAGTTATTTTCCTATGGTTTCCGAAGAACCAAAGATCCGCTTTAGATTTTCGTCCTTTGCTAAATATGAATATATAAAACTATATAGGTGATTTAGTCTTGAAAACTGAAATCATTCTAACGCCCATGCACAGCATGACCGAAAAGTCCGTAACAATTGAAAATGCTCTAATTCAAAGAATAATGTAGCTAGCTAGGTAAAAACTGACAAACACGCCTGAAATCACATGGCGTTTTATTCAAACCTAAACGAGTGCAAAAAGTCACCAACAGATGACGCTAGAGAGCAACACGTCAGTGACGCAGCATGAGAATCATGTGAGCTGTACAGAGCGAGGTAGTCAGATCAGCCCTAGCGTCATTGATAAATACCTGCTGAAAGGCACGGATTTTATGTAGCTCGGCGCTCCATCCCTTATTGCTACATGTTTGTAGATCTCTTGCACACATTGTTTGGTGAGGGCGGCGTGCTGAAACGCCAGGTCCGTCATGCTTGGCGTACCAGGTCCTCAGATCTTAATCCGTGCGATTACTGATTGTGGGGTTATCTGAAGTTGCTATTTAACCACGACTTCTGACATTATTATGTAAGCTAAAAGACAACATCCGATTGTAGTTTCTCATCGTAACTACTGATATGCTGCATAGTGCTGCTCGCAACATTGTCTCTCATCTACAGGAATTGTTGCCAAATGGCGGCCGACATGTTTAACACTTGTTAAAAAGAACATTGTCTTTCCTAAAAGTCATTTGTTATGCTAATTATCGCTTTTGTATTATATGAAGCGCCTTCTTTTAGCCATTTTTTGCTTTTTTTTAGTTTCAGTAAAACCCCATGGCGTTTCACTCATGTGTCTCAATTATTACCTCTCTGCCTACATTACCCCGTGAAGTACTGACTTTTTAATGTTTAACGGACTTTTGGACACACTGTACAGAATTTTCTTCGTGATTACTCCGTCAACACTTGTTGGTTTGAACAACATCCGGTTCCATAGACGTACAATTTCGTGGTAACCTACTGTCCCGTATGGGGATATGCCAGCGATACCGCATGGTTGGTGATATGGATGATTTTTTTCACCCTAGGTGGCACGATACTGTCGGAACTAAATCGTGTGAGACGTTGAGCAGATCTGTGAGTTGGTGGATTTATCCATACATTCTTCCAGAGTAAATATTTACTTTTAATCTAGAATGGAGTTTTCTTCTGAATGTTTCCGATTATTGTCTTTTTCGTCTGTTTCCATTCTAAGAGGAAAATGCAATTGCTGCGGAAAGTGACAGCCGTTCTAGCGTAACATTAGTATGTATGCGCCACTACAGCCAAATTGCACGTTCTGTGGCTCAGTAAGCGTCCAAATGTGAAAGTGTCAACCTCGTTTCTTCACACATTCGCTTGCTTTGACCTTAAAATATGAGCGCTGTTATTTTAAAAATTAATCTGCGAAATGCGAGCGACATTTATTTCAGAGCAAAACATTTAAGCCCGAGATATCGATCGTCAGCTGTACCTTGTACGAGTATACGATCCACGCGTTATGAATGAAGGTGTTGTGCGGCAATGGGTCCGATCTTTTAAAAGGAGGAGAACAAACATACGCATGACAAGAGAGGAGTGGGAGGTGTTATGAAGTGAGGAATCTTGTGAGCAACGATGATGTCAAGAAAACTGACGTAACAGTTCGTTAAATTCGAAGACTCACCATCTCTGAACTTCCTGAATTGCTCTCATAAATTTCTCGTAGAATTTTGTACGAGGCTGTCACAGACAGGTTGCTGAAAGTTCTGTGATTGGTGGGTACCAAAATACCTCACAGACATCCACAAAATGAAATGACTTGTTTTCACGCTACGACGCGAAAGGAGCAGGTTTCTTTAAAGAGAATTTTGACTGGTGACGACGCTTGGATGACATTCACACGTAAATGTCAAAAGGAGATAATAGTCGTTTGCTTCCCCGTTCAAGCTGAAGAAAGCCTGGAAGATTCTGTACCAACAAAGGTCAGGCTGCCATGTTTGTGGAGACCGGGGTAGTTTTTCTGGTTGAATTTATAGAGCGTGTACTGTCACTCTGAAAAAGCATTAGCGAGCCACTGAAAATAAACCTCTTGGAACGCTGACATCCGATGTTGTGTTTTTATATGGCAAAGTTCGACATCACAGCCCCTGATAACCCCTAGAGATTTTGAAACAATTTAAGCGGAACGTTTTCGATCATCCCCCATAGAGCCCAAACTTGATGCGAAGTGATTTTCCTCTCTCTGGTCACATGAAAAAGTTTTTTGTGCTGTTGCAAGAGCATTTAATCAGGACGCTCTCAAAGCGGAAGACGACAACCAGCAGCACCCCATAGCGATGCTCTGTCATTCAGACCGGCTATATGCTCTGGGGTGGCAGTGATGCCAATTGAAGAAATAGTAACTGGCCAGCTCACGTACATATATATCCCTCCTACCCTAGTAAGACAACTGCATTAAAGATACATAAAGTGTATCCACAGGGCATGTGGCCTATAATAGTAAAAGTGTCGTGATGATCTCTCCATTGGCAAAAGATTCCGAAACAGACCCCTATTCGGGTCTCCAGGAGCGGACAGCCAAATGGGAGGCGACCTCCAAAAAATATTATATAACCAACGAAAGGATAACGCTCTTCGAGTGGGGGTGTGGACTGTAAGAAGCTTGAAAGTGGTGGGGAAGCTAAACAATCTGAAAAGGGAAATCCAAAGGCTAAATCTTCATATAGTAGGGGTCAGTAAAGTGAAATGGAAAGAAGACAACGATTTTTCGTCAGATGAGTATAGGGTGATATCAGCAGCAGTATAAAACGGTATAATGGGAGTAGGATTCATTCTGAATAGGAAGATATAGCAGACAATGTTTTACTGTAAACACTTCAGTGATACGGTTGTTCTCACCAGATTCGACAGCAAACCAACACCGACAACGATAATTCAGGCATACATGCCGACGTCGCTAGCTGAAGAGGACAGACAGAGAAAGTAAATGAGGATACTAAAATGGTAATAAACATTGTAAAGGGAGATGAAATTGTAATAGTCATGGGGGACTGAATTCCTGTTGTAGCGAAAGGAGTCGAGGAAAAGGTTACAGGAGAATTCGGGCTTGGGACAGGGTATGAGAGAGGAGAGACTAACTTGAGTTATGTAATAAAGTTCAGATAGTAAGAGCGAATACTCTTTTCGAGAATCACACGAGGAGGAAGTACACTTGGGAAAGGCCGTGTGATACTGAAAGATTTCAGTTAGATTACATCATGGTCAGACAGAGATTCCGCAATCAGATACTGTATTGTAAGGAGAAACCAGGAGCAGATACAAACTCAGATCATAATGTAGTAGTGATAAAGAAGAGGCTGAAGTTAAGATTAGTCAGGAAGAATCAATAGTAAACGAAGTGGAATGCGAAAGTACTAAAAATGATGACATACGCTTGCAGTTCTCTAAGACTATAGGTACACCAATAAGGAATAGCTCAGTAGGCAGTACAGTTGAAGGGGAATGGACATCTCTAAAAATGGCAAGTGGTAGGTGCTAAGATACAATGGGTAACAGAAGAAATACTTCAGTTAATAGATGAAAGAAGGAAGTACAAAAATGTTCAGGGAAATTCAGGAATACAGGAATATAAGTCGGTGAGGAATGAAATAAATAGGAAGTGCAGGAACGCCAAGACGAAATGGCTGTATGAAAAATGTGAAGAAATCGAATAAGAAATAATTGTCGGAAGGACTGACTCAGCGTATAGGAAAGTAAAAACAACCCTCGGTGAAATTAAGAGCATGGATGGTAAATTTAAGAGTGCAACAGGAATTCCACTGTTAAATGCATATGAGAGAGAGGATAGGTGGAAAGAGTGGATTGAAGACCTCTGTGAGTGGGAAGGTTTGTCTGATGTGATAGAAGAAGTAACAGGGGTAGATTTTGAAGAGACAAGGGATCCAGTATCAGAATCAGAATTTAAGAGAGCTCCGAAGGATTTAAGATTAAATAAGGCACAAAGGATATTTAACATTCCATCTGAATTTCTAAAATCATTGGCTGAAGTGGCAACAAAACGACTATTCACGTTGGTGTGTAGAATGCATGAGTCTGGCAAATTACCATCTGACTTTCGGAAAAATATCAGCCACACAATTCTTAAGACTGCAAGAGATGACAAGTATGAGAATTATCGCACAATGAGCTTACATCTCATGCATACAAGTTGCTGACAAGAATAATACAAAGAAAAATGGAAATGAAAATTTAAGATTTGTTAGATGACGATCAGCCTGGCTTTAGGAAAGGTAAAGGCACCAGAGAGGCAATTCTGACATAGCAGTTGATAATGGAAGCAACGCTAAAGAAAAATAAAGGCGTTTTCATAGGGTCTGTCGACCTGGAAAAACCGTTCGACAATGTAAAATGGTGCAAGATATTCGAAATTCTGAGAAATTGGGGTAACCCATAGGGATAGAAGGGTCGTATACACTATGTGATCAGAAGTATCCTGACACCCACAAAAACATACTTTGTTTCATGTTAGGTGCTTAGTGCTGCCATCTACTGCCAGGTTCTCCATATCAGCGTTCTAAGTAGTCATTAGACATCGCGAGAGAGCAGAATGGGATGTTCCTCGGAACTCACGCATTTCGAACGTGGTCAGATGATTGGGTGTAATTTGTGTCATACGTCTGTACGCGATATTTCCACACACATAAACATCCCTAGGTCCCCTGTTTCAGATGTGATAGTGAAATGGGAACGTGAAGGGACACGTTCAGCACAAAAGCATACAGGCCGACCTCATCTGTTGACTGACAGACACCGCCGACGTTTGAAGAGGGTCGCAATGTGTAATAGGCAGACTTCTATCCAGACCATTACACAGGAATTCCAAACTGCATCTGATCCACTGCAAGAACTATGCAGTTAGGCGGGAGGTGAGAAAACTTGGATATCGTCGAGCGGCTGCTCATAAGCCACACATCAAGCTGGTAAATGCCAAACGACGCCTCGCTTGGTGTAAGGAGCGTAAACGTTGGACGACTGAACAGTGGAAAATCCTTGTGTGAAGGGACTAGTCACGGTACACAATGTCCGATCCGATGGCAGGGTACTGGTATGCCTAATTCCCGGTGAACGTCATCTGCTAGCGTGTGTAGTGCCAACAGTAAAATTCGGAGGCGGTGGCGTTATGCTGTGGTCGTGTTTTTCATGGAAGGGGCTTGCACTCCTGGATGTTTTGCGTGGCACTATCCCAACACAGGCCTACATTGATATTTTAAGCACCTTCTTGCTTCCCACTGCCAAAGAGATGGCGATTGGATCTTTCAACATGATCGAGCACCTGCTTATAATGCACGGCCTGTGGCTGAGTAGTTACACGACAATAACATCCATGTAATGGACTGGCCTGCTCAGAGACCTGACCTGTAACCTACACAACACCTTTGGGATGTTTTGGAACGCCGACCTGGTACCTGGCCTCACCAACAGGCATCGATTCCTCTCCTCAGTGCAGCACTCTGTGAGGAACGGGCTGCCATTCCCCAAGAAACCTTCCAGCACCTGACTGAATGTATGCCTGCGCGAGTGGAAGCTGTCATCAAGAGTAAGGGTGGGCCAACACTATATTGAATTGCAGCATTACCGATGGAGGGCGCCACGAACTTGTA
Organism: Schistocerca piceifrons; assembly: GCF_021461385.2. Lineage (NCBI taxonomy): Eukaryota > Metazoa > Arthropoda > Insecta > Orthoptera > Acrididae > Schistocerca > Schistocerca piceifrons. Next base: position 357,665,173 of record NC_060144.1, on the reverse strand, counting down.
AGTCATTTCCAACCAGGCGGTCGGATACATTTGATCAGACAGTGTACAATATGTACAAAAGCCAAGAGGGAATAACAATAGCGTACGACCTAGAAAGAAGTGCACCGACTATAAAGAGTGTAATACAGAGATAGGACATCTGTTAAGACATCAGGTAATGATTTCCACGGTACGAGAAGGAGCTGTAGAGGGCAAAAACTGTAGAGGAAGAAAAGATTGGAAAACATGCCGCAAACAATAGAGGACGTAGTTTGCAAGTGCTACTCTGAGATGAAGAGGATGGCACAGGAGATGAATTCGTGAATTCGTGGTGGGCCGTATCAAACCAGTCAGAAGACTGATAGCTAAAAATAAATGAATAAATATATGAAAGAAAGTTCAAGACAGAGACGATTTGTAGCATGATTCTGCAATACACATCACACATGTTGTGCTGTCAGTAGCTGCCGGTTTCCATTTGAGATAAGGTCTGCATGAGGTCAAGTTCAATGGGCCACCTGTTGCGTGACTACCTTCTGTTGCTGGCATTCTTCCTGATAGGCTGTGGGGTCGAAACTGCGCGGCCTGCTGCCCAGCTATAAGGTCGCCACGAACCAGCCTGCGCAGGTCCACATTGTCACTGACAACTGCCCATGGATGGTGCATACCATCATCATTGGGCCTGCTGCATATGATGGACTGTCCCAGTATGTTGCTATTATGGCCAGAGAGGGGATGCTGCGCTGATGTTGCGGTGCTCGCATCATGCTTCTTCGGCTGTGCAAGTATCATTAACTGTGGCTTCCCCATACGTTACCTGCCAGGCAAGGAAATATTGACGTGAACTCACCTGGCACTCGCGTCCACCTACGTTACTGAGCCCAAGGATCACCTCTCTGGCTGTGGTTGCATCGTTGTGACATGAATAAAGTACTATTTACTGACACCACAGCACCGCAGTCCACATCCAGGCAGGGAGAGAGCGTCCTATCTCGATTTGCCAGCAAACGATTCACGTACCATTGTGGGAGCCACTTATCGACTCATACCGTACTTCGACAAGTCGATATGGATGTTGTAGGTGGAAGAGCAGTGACGGAAGGATAGGAGGGAGTGCAACTGAGTCATGGGAAATATAATTTAATGTGTCTTGCTTTATGGTTTCTTCTTTTACTTTACTTGTGTGGAAAAACGTGACTATTGCAATAAAAAGTGCATATGTTATTAATTAAAACTGAATTGAAGTCGTTTGTGTTCAATAATGTTTGTCAAATATACTTACGTTAAATAGCGTTATAAATGCATAAGTTGTGACTATTGCTTAACAGCGCCAATCAGACAACATTCGCTTTCTCGGTGTTGTAATGATAACAAAATAAGGTAATACCGATGAAAAGCAGTCCAATGATCATTTACTTTCAGATGATGTTCAACGGTATATCGTAGTTAGTAAATAAGAATCAGTTGTATGTTCCGAGGGTGATTTGCATGACAAATCCTATTGATGACATCTTATATTCACATCCCGAATCGTTTTTAAACACACCTTTTTTGTCAAGGAGAAACTTTTTCCAGATTAATTTCGACTTTTACTTTACTGTCTCTCAGACATTTTGTATCACTTGGCAAGTGATCAAAAGTTTTGATTCCAGCATTTTGCACTCGTTCTTGTACTAAATAAAACATTAATGTAGAGTAATAAATATCACTATTTCTTCTGGTACTATAATCATGGACATCACTTTTCCTTCTGAACTACATGAGGGAATAAATACACTGTGAAGCAGAAGTGGAAATGCCTAAATCCTTATGAAGATGTTAACAGCATAATAATGCATCAGCACCAAACGTTATTTTTACAGCACGTTTTTAGGCAATGAGGATTTTCTTTCTTAAAGATGATTAACCCCAGAACAGTATTCCATACTACAATACTGAATGAAACTATGCTCAAAATGTCAGCTTACTGATTTGTCAATCCCCATAATTTGCAGTAATTCCAAGAGCAAATGTTGCTGGATTAAATTGTATTAGGAGTTACAAAATGTGCTTTTGCCAGTTTAAAATATCATTAATCTGGACAGCTAAAAATCTTGAAGTTCCTACCGTATTTTTTATTTCCTCCGTATGTGTTATTGTTATCACTGGCGTAGTTCCTCTAGATGTGTGGAAGTGAATATTTTGAGTCTTTTTAAAACAGAGGATGAGACCATTCACAGATAACCAGTCAATCATATTGTTAAGAATACTGTTCACAATTTCTTCTGTTGCGTTACGTGTGTTTGGATTGATTATAATACTAGTATCATACGCGAAAATGACTAATTCTGATAGTTGTATATCAGGCAGATCATTTACATCTATGAGGAACCATAGCCAAGATAAGAGTGTGTCTTGGACAACCCACTAAGTGATTTCTCTCAAGTCGGAATAATGTCTCTGAAATACAGTGGTTGAGTTACTAAGTAAAACTTTACACATTCCTTTGGTTAGATATGATATAATCCATTCATTGATTACGATATCAGTCGCATAAAGCCCCAGTTTATATAGGAGAATATTGTTATTCACACAGTCAAGAGCCTTAGAAATTTCGTACAAAATAAAAACCGGTGCTATTTTGTTTAATGTATGTAAAATTTGGTGAGTGAACATGTTAAAGACATTATCAGTAGGGCAACTAGTCTGTTATTTACTGAACATATTATTATTGTCATGTTAAGGTGCTATTCTAGAATATAACGCCCATGCAAAATTTTGGAAAGTATCTCTCTTCTTACTTTTCTTATAAAGTTGCTTAACAGACATAAATTTCAGACTCTCTGGTAAAGCGTCTTGAGTTCATGATGCCTTACATCTGTCGTATAAGCCAGGGATTACAATATACAACAAAGCTTTAGTATTCTGTTGCAAATATCAGCATATCTAGACGAGCTTTTGTTTTCAAGAGAATTTTTTTTTCAGTCTCAGATGGTGTAGTTGGTAACACATTCATAGAATTAAATTTTATGAGAGTTGCTACCTCAACATACTACTGTGATTTTTCCCGATATCGTTTCACTACTTTTACGACTGATTATTAAAAATACACTCCAGCACTAAAAAAAAATAAATAAAAAATAAAAATAAAAAAGGGCACACACCATGATGGAATTATCCGAATGGGCCACAAATCAGTAGATATGATGTTCACATAAGGACAAACAAATGAATACAGGTTCAGAAAAATTTGATAGTTTATTCAAGAGAAAGAACTTCACAAACTGACCAAGACAACAACGTATTGCTCTGCCTCCAGCTATAATGCAAGCTGTTGTTCAGCTTGGCATTGAGTTACTGGATGTCTTCTTGTGGGATATCGTGCCACAGTCTATGCACTTGTCGAAATCCCGATATAGTTGGAGGGGAGACATCCGGCGACCTTTCAGGCCAAGTTAGAGTTTAGCAAGCACCATGACGATCAGTGTAAACTCTCATCTTGTGCGGGCGGGCATTATCTTGCTAAAATGTAAGCCCAGGAATGCTGTCCATGATGGACAACAATTCGGTGCGCAGAATATCGTCGACGTATCGCTGTGCTGTAAGGGTGGCCCGGGTGGCAACCAAAGAGGTCCTTCCACGAAAAGAAATGGCGTCCCAGGCCATCACTCCTGGTTTTCGCGTCTTATGGCAGGCGATAGTGAGGTTGGTACCTCATCACTGTCTGGGACGTCTCTAGGCCTGGGATCTCATGGATTGGATTAGAATCGTCTCCAGAGATGAGTCTTGTTTCGAACCGAGCCTGATGACAAGCAAAGACGTGTCTGTACACGCTCCAGAGAGTGGTGAGATACCAACCAGTCTGTCACTCGGTATATGGCCCGATAAACAGGAGTAATTTTCTAGGGGTAGGACTTCCTTGGTTGTCAGATGTGGCACCATTACAGGACAATGGGACGTTGACGATATTCTACGCCCCTTTCTCTTGCCCTTCATGACAGGCCTTCCTGGGCTTACATTTCAGCATGATAACGCTCGCTAGCACACTGTGAATGTTTCTACTGCTTGTCTACGTGCTTTCCAAACGCTACTTTGGCCACCAAAGTTGCCACGGCTCTCCCCGGTTGAGAACGGTTGGAGCATTATGGGCAGGGTCTCCAATCAACTCAGGATTCTGACTACCTAACGCGCCAATTGAACAAAATTTGGCACAATATTTCTCAGGAGGACATCCAACAACTCTATGCATGACAATCCGACACCCCACCTACGTAAGGACCAGAGGTGGACCAACGCGCAACAGACCAGCTCTATTAGTGAAGTTCTTTCTCTTCAATAAATCACCTTTTTTTCCTGAAATTGTAATAATTTGTTTCTTTGTATATGCACATCACATTTATCGATTTCCGTCCCATTCTGGTAATTCCTTCGTGGAGCTTCTTTTTCTTTTCTTAGAGTGTATTTGATATCAGTTACTCTTCATTTATAGACCTTCCATTCAATTCATTAGTAATGCTATCCTGTCCTGTCGCTGGTGGCCCTGTCTCTCATTTCACTACATTCATACAGCCTCCCCCCCCCCCCCCCCCCACCGCCCCACCATGAACCACGGACCTTGCCGTTGGTGGGGAGGCTTGCGTGCCTCAGCGAAACAGATAGCCATACCGTACGTGCAACCACAACGGAGGGGTATCTGTTGAGAGGCCAGACAAACGCGTGGTTCCTGAAGAGGGGCAGCAGCCTTTTCAGTAGTTGCAGGGGCAACAGCCTGGATGATTAACTGATCTGGCCTTGTAACACTAACCAAAACGACCTTGCTGTGCTGGTACCGCGAACGGTTGAAAGCAAGGGGAAACTACAGCCGTAATTTTTCCCGAGGACATGCAGCTTTACTGTATGGTTAATGATGATGGCGTCCTCTTGGGTAAAATATTCCGGAGGTAAAATAGTCCCCCATTCTGATCTCCGGGCGGGGACTACTCAAGAGGATGTCGTTATCAGGAGAAAGAAAACTGGCGTTCTATGGATCGGAGCGTGGAATGTCAGATCCCTTAATCGGGCAGGTAGGTTAGAAAATTTAAAAAGTGAAATGGCTAGGTTAAAGTTAGATATAGCGGGAAGTTCAGTGGCAGGAGGAACAAGACTTTTGGTCAGGGGAATACAGGGTTATAAATACAAAGTCAAATAGGGGTAATGCAGGAGTAGGTTTAATAATGACTAAAAGAATAGGAATGTGGGTAAGCTACTACAAACAGCATAGTGAACGCATTGCGGTGGCCAAGATAGACACGAAGCCCACGCCTACTACAGTAGTACGAGTTTAAATGCCAATTAGCTTTGCAGATGACGAAGAAATTGAAGAAAAGTATGATGAAATAAAAGAAATTAATCAGATAGTGAAGGAAGACGAAAATTTAATACTCATGGGTGACTGGAATTCGGTAGTAGGAAAAGGGAGAGAAGGAAACGTAGTAGGTGAATATGGATTGGGGCTAAGAAATGAAAGAGGAAGCCGCCTGGTAGAATTTTGCATAGAGCGCAACTTAATCATATCTAACACTTGGTTCAAGAATCATAAAAGAAGGTTGTATACATGGAAGAAGCCTGGAGATACTGACAGATTTCAGATAGATTATATAATGGTAAGACAGAGATTTAGGAACCAGGTTTTAATTGTAAGACATTTCCAGGGGCAGATGTGGTCTCTGACCACAATCTATTGGTTATGAAGTATAGATTAAAACTGAAGAAACTGCAAAAAGGTGGGAATTTAAGGAGATGGGACCTGGATAAACTGACTAAACCAGAGGTTGTACAGAGTTTCAGGGAGAGCGTAAGGGAACAAATGGCAGGTATGGGGGAAAGAAATACAGTAGAAGAAGAATGGGTAGCTTTAAGGGATGAAGTAGTGAAGGCAGAGGATCAAATAGGTAAAAAGAAGAGGACTAGTAGAAATCCTTGGGTAACAGAAGAAATATTGAATTTAATTGATGGAAGGAAAAAATATAAAAATGCAGTAAATGAAGCAGGCAAAAAGGAATACAAACGTCTCAAAAATGAGATTGACAAGACGTGCAAAATGGCTAAGCAGGGATGGCTAGAGGATACATGCAAGGACATAGAGGTTTCTCTCACTAGGGGTAGGATAGATACTGCCTACAGGAAAATTAAAGAGACCTTTGGAGAGAAGAGAACCACTTGTATGATTACCAAGAGCTCAGATGGAAACCCAGATCTAAGCAGCAAAGAAGGGAAAGCAGAAAGGTAGAAGGAGTATATAGAGGGTCTATACAAGGGCGATGTACTTGAGGACAATATTATGGAAATGGAAGAGGATGTAGATGATGATGAAATGGGAGATATGATACTGCGTGAAGAGTTTGACAGAGCACCGAAAGACCTGAGTCGAAACAAGGCCCCGGGAGTAGATAACATTCCATTAGAACTACTGACGGCCTTGGGAGAGCCAGTCCTGACAAAACTCTACCATCTGGTGAGCAAGATGTAGGAGACAGGTGAAATACCCTCAGACTTCAGGAAGAATATAATAATACCAATCCCAAAGAAAGCAGGTGTTAACAGATGTGAAAATTACCGAACTACCAGTTTAATGAGTCACGGCTACAAAATACTAACGCGAATTCTTTACAGACGAATGGAAAAACTAGTAGAAGTCGACCTTGGGGAAGATCAGTTTGGATTCCGTAGAAATATTGGAACACGTGAGGCAATACTGACCCTACGGCTATTCTTAGAAGCTAGATTAAGGAAAGGCAAACTTACGTTTCTAGCATTTGTAGACTTAGAGAAAGCTTTTGACAATGTTGACTGGAATACTCTCTTTCAAATTCTGAAGGTGGCAGGGGTAAAATACAGGGAGCGAAAGGCTATTTACAATTTGTATAGAAACCAAATGGCAGTTATAAGAGTTGAGGGGCATGAAAGGGAAGCAGTGGTTGGGAAGGGAGTGAGACAGGGTTGTAGCCTCTCCCCGATGTTGTTCAGTCTGTATATTGAGCAAGCAGTAAAGAAAACAAAAGAAAAATTCGGGGTAGGTATTAAAATCCATGGAGAAGAAATAAAAACTTTGAGGTTCGCCGATGACGTTGTAATTCTGTCAGAGACAGCAAAGGACTTGGAAGAGCAGTTGAACGGAATGGATAGTGTCTTGAAGGGAGGATATAAGACGAACATCAACAAAGGCAAAACGAGGATAATGGAATGTAGTCGAATTAAGTCGGGTGATGTTGAGGGTATTAGATTATGAAATGAGACACTTAAAGTAGTAAAGGAGTTTTGCTATTTGGGGAGCAAAATAACTGATGATGGTCGAAGTAGAGAGGATATAAAATGTAGACTGGCAATGGGACGGAAAGCGTTTCTGAAGAAGAGAAATTTGTTAACATCGAGTATAGATTTAAATGTCAGGAAGTCGTTTCTGAAAGTATTAGTATGGAGTGTAGCCATGTACGGAAGTGAAACATGAACGATAAATAGTTTAGACAAGAAGAGAATAGAAGCTTTCGAAATGTGGTGCTATAGAAGAATGCTGAAGATTAGATGGGTAGATCACATAACTAACGAGGAGGTGTTGAATAGGATTGGCGGAAAGAGAAGTTTGTGGCACAACTTGACTAGAAGAAGAGATCGGTTGGTAGGACATGTTCTGAGGCATCAGGGGATCACCAATTTAGTATTGGAGTGCAGCGTGGAGGGTAAAAATCGTAGAGGGAGACCAAGAGATGAATACACCAAGCAGATTCTGAAGGATATAGGTTGCAGTAGGTACTGGGAGATGAAGCAGCTTGCGCAGGATAGAGTAGCATGGAGAGCTGCATCAAACCAGTCTCAGGACTGAAGACCACAACAACACATCAACAACAACATACAGCCTGGATCCAAACACAGCACGCATGTTGCCGATTTTTTAATAATTTTTCTCAGTAAATTTTAGTAATTCTTTTAGTGGGAAACTACTGCAGGACCTCTACATCTTCCTCCCATCAGGTACGTTTCCGTTTTCCTTTCACTAGATACTTTAATTCATCTAGTGATTTAAGTTTTTTTTTTTACGTTGCTGTTCAGTGTTCTGTTCAAATAATGATATGAATTAATAATAAATCAGATTAAATTTTATGTAAATGTTTTATGTACGAAACTCACAATTCAGACAGAAACATTTACGGACCTCGTCCCTTAAAACCTGTGTGCAGTTGGTGATGTATGTTGTGTGCTGGACACACTCTCATGTACTGTAGTGACGTAACGAAATATATTGCTGAATATTTAATGCATTGTTTTCATTATATTATATGTATTCTCTTGATGTATTTTGCTATATAATACTGTCTGTTTACAGGCTGTAACAGTGAGTCTAATTATTATACATCTTTTTTATTATAACTTATTGTAGACCCACTAACTGATCTTCTGGGTCACATTTCATGATGGAAGGAAAAATTATGTAAAACTGAATTTTTGTATCAAATTGCCATACTGATCGTAGTCTGTTGGTGTGTTGGTTGGCTCGTGTATCCTATAGGTTTAGTCAGTCGGATTATGGAAAACAACCTATCGCCAAGTGTCCTGTAACAACTTGATACATTCACGGTACTAAGAAATCTTTGTTCAAAAACTATGTCTAAAACAAAACTTGGTGTTGTGTAAGGTACGATTATTAGCAAAACCTAGAACTTTTCAATCATTTTATCCAAATTTTATAGCAAAGAAGCACGAACGGCATATCTCCCATTGCTTATCTCGTGTGATACGTGTTGGAAAGGATAGACAAGCTCTAAAGGCAACTAACTACTGGTGACGCCACTCCTGCAAATATTACAGTCGCTCCCACATCGTTTGATAAAGGAAGGAACTCATACAGATAACAGTGGTGCTCAGGATTTTCAGAAGATATATTAATGCATCGGAGATGAAAGGAGGGGAGGACTGAACAGAAGCTATAACCTTCGACGCTTCCGAACACGGAGTTGAATTAGATTCTAGTCCAATCTCGACACAGACTGTAACTGGACTATAACGGTAAATGAGACACAGCCTTCCGGGCGCAGACTTCCCCGAAAGGCCGCGCAGTCATCCACCAGAGCTCTTCCCGACGCACTCGCTCGCTCGGCGGAATTTCGCGCTTGGCTACTCTTTACTTTCGCTTCTGTAATGGGATCTCCGGAATTAGTCGCGGCTGAAATTTGATAAGGCAAGTAGGCAAGTAGCCGAGAAGCGAAGGGAAGGGATTAATTTTGGAGCAGCAACACCGAGATCCCGAGCAGAGCCGAGCGCAGCCGAACGCAGCCGAGCGCACGCGATGTCGTCGGCATTTTACATGGCGGAGCATCCGCCGCGCTGTGACGCAATATCCGGCAGATGGCGCGACGATCGACCGTGCGCAGCTGGTAGCCAACTCATTAGGCGCGCTGGGTTCCCAAGGAGCCGTGCGTAGCAGCAACGCTGCATCTCCACTGTGCGTGCGCCATTCCAGCCTCGCATGCAGCACTGTTTGTAAATTCTGAATTTACTCCACCCGCTAAAAGGAGGCTAGGCCTGGGTTTCGCGGGCCGTTCTCGACACTTTGCCTTTTTGTTGGTTTTAAGTAAAGACGAGAATTCCTTGCCTTGCATATGTATTTTTACTTTTTGGGGGATAGAAACACACGTAACGCATCAGGCAATTTTAGTTTAATTATCCGTACATCACGGCAATCAAAAAGCTTCCGCTTGAGGACGTTGCTACAGTGTATATGCACCGACGCATAAGCAAGGGATTAGCGTGGTATTCGCGTCCTTTCCACATGCATGCGGTAAATGCGGAAACTTGAACTATAGAGACACTATTAGCGAATGTCTCCAAATAGGACCAATTTCATGTTATTCTTTTCTTGGATGCGGAAGGACAAGCACCAGTAGATTAGGTTAGGTTAGGTTAGTGTTGTTTTTAACGTCCCGTCGACAACGAGGTCATTAGAGACGGAGCGCTCGCTCGGGTTAGGGAAGGATGGGGAAGGAAATCGGCCGTGCCCTTTGAAAGGAACCATCCCGGCATTTGCCTGAAACGATTTAGGGAAATCACAGAACACCTAAATCAGGATGGCTGGAGACGGGATTGAACCGTCGTCCTCCCGAATGCGAGTCCAGTGTGCTAACCACTGCGCCACCTCGCTCGGTAAGCACCAGTAAACATCCATAAGATAATGAAGAATGTAAGAGTCAGCTTTGCGTCGAACGCCGCTGTTGTGGAATTACGCACCTAGTTCTATGTTGTTCACGATTTGACACAAGACGCCTGTACACCTGGGAGGCCAGTAGCGTTAGGCCAACTCAAGTGGCAGACACCCGAACAGCTGCCCTATCTTCTCCCCCCCCCCCCCCCCCCCCACAACTCCCGGATTATCACCACCTCAGTCCCTTAAAAAAGGCATTCATGGATCGACAGTCTTGTCGCATGAGCCTGTGTAACAAGCTGTTATGAACTTCTTCATCACACGTGTGTATTCAAAGTGGTGTGTCGGTGATACCATTGCGTCAATGCTCACGGAGATTTGCCTGACTGGCATACCGATTCCGAACCGTATGACCTTCGAAAGGAAACGTTTTGTTTGCCCTAATAATATACATTATTTCCAGTTTAAATTAATGTTTTAATGGTTTTGTATGAACATCTCAATTTTTAGATTTTTATGATACCTATTTTTACACTTCAGGAATGTGGATCGGTTGGGGTATTAATAAGATAAATAGTAAGTCAAGATTATTACTGCGGGAAGACTTTCCCTCAATTATACTGCTAACTCCCTGTCATAAATATGTGTGTTTACAGCAGAACAACCAGAGGCAAGCCTCTGATTTCACAACTACGGAAATTTAGCCTTGTAAGTCAGGTGCATCGCTTGAGGCGAGACTGGCACAGTTGCAGAGAAATGTTGTGGAATTTGAACAGATCTCACTAGCAATTTAAATTTTTCTAGAACTGAAATAATTCACTAAACTCTTTTCGGACTATGTTTGTGAAAGTCGCAAGTTGTAAATGTCTGTGTTATTCTGTTTGCAACAGTTAATGTGGTTCCTACTTGTCTCCAATTAAAAGATCTAAAAATTTACTTCTTGCGCACTGGATAAAATAAAATGACTTTCTTAGATCAGATGGAGACGTTGTATTCTATGACTGTTGTAGTAAATTGGTAAACTGAAAATTCCTGGCAGATTAAAACTGCGTACCGAACCGAGACTTGAACTCAGGACATTTGCCTTTCTGGTAACTGCTCTACCAACTGTACTACCCATGCAGTGCTCAGGACCGCTCCTCACAGCAATGCTTCCGCCAATACCTCATCTCCTACCTACCAAGTTCTGGAAGAAAGGATGCTACTGAGACATGGCTTGCCTTCACATTGTGGGGTGTTTCTGGTTTGAAATTTTCAATCTGCGGTGGAATAGACGCTGATATGAAACGTCCTCGCAGATAAATGAGCCGTAATAAAATTTTCTGTTTTGAAGAGCGCGCCGCAGCGCGTAGTGTAAAGCAGTCCCTTTCCGTTTCTGGCGGTGGCGCCGCTGTGGCAGTCGCAGCTTTGGTGTCTCCCTCTGGTGGGAAAGGGGAAAAGTTGCCTGTTCACGTGCATTTAAGGGGCGCTATCAGCTCCGCAGTCAGTCAGTCTGTCAGTCTCGGCGAATCTGGTCAGTCAGTTAGTCGCTCAGTCTGGGAGTCGGTGCAGAGAGGCGACAGAGTCAGTCAGAAGGCAGACACTCGCTTGTTAGTCGGTCAGCTCTAAGTCTCAGTCACTGTTCCGTTGTGGACTGAGTCGGGTTTGTCGTTACTCCGCGGTTGGACGACATGGCAGTCAGCAACAGGCGGGTCCGTGTGGTGTTAGTAGTCGCCGGGACCGCTGTCGGAGAAAGCGGGCTACCGTTGGTCATTTGCTAGGCCGGTCGTCTTACTCGACGATCCTCCGGATGAACGCCTTTTTCTGAGTCGGGATGTGGTTGGACCTTGTTGGTTCGTCGGAATTGAGCAGCGACGTAGTCTCCACAGCACGAAGCCAGGCCGGGGCATTTGGCGTCGGACACGCACGGTTGCATTTGGAGGCGATAGCTGCGAGAGCGACGTTTCGCTTTCCTCCGAAGCAGGATCCTCAAGTTGAGTGATTAGTGAATTCTTATTATCACACACGTGAACGGTTGAGGAAACAATCCAAAAATAACGAACCAATCTTAACAGTCGAGACTGTTAAGATTGGTTCGTTATTTTTGGATTGTTGCTCCTCAACCGTTCACGCGTGTGATAATAAGTGATGTGTGTTGTTGTCTAGAATCCGCAGCCTTCTTCCGTAGCGATTTGACAGTTGTGACTTGTGTTTTCTGTATTCTTTAAACTTGTCTTGAGTGGTGTTTGTTGCCTTGATCTGGGTTAGGCCGAGTAAGAAAGTGTAGGTATCTTCGTTTACTCGTCATCGGCCGATATTCTCTGTTGTTTGTGCAGTTGGATCTGGCGGTCGGAGTGCTAATGTCTGTATGTCTGTCGGTCTGCCATACGTTAATAGCTGCCTCTGTCATGGTTCTCGGATTCGGTGTTAACGAATTTATAGAATTAAGGTAAAGGTCGAATTCCTGAAATATGTTTTATCTTGCCTATCATCTTGCGAAGCGGTATATGTGTAATGTAGAGCATGTTGTACACTTTATGTAAGTCTGAATTACATGGGTTTTATTTAAATAGTCATTTTTATAAATTTTCCACCCTTCCACCGTAAGATCCCTTTTAAAAACAATTTGCACTTTTGGTGGCAAATAATTTCTTAGTCTGAATGTTTGTACCATTTCCATCCCTCTTACGGAGTGCATAGTTAATGTGTTTATGCGAGTTGTTAAAATTTTTAGTGTAAAGTAATCTGGTGTGTTGCAGATTTGCACCAGTGTAGTGTTTCTCAGAGGTCGTTGTCAGCGGTCGTGACTACGGCCGTGTTGAAAGGGGGCGAAAACTTCTCAGCCCGAAGGCTCCTACAGTAAAAAAAATTGTAACTTGATATTTAGAGGGTGCATCTGATTGTAATTTTATACCTGTTTTTGGAAAGGCTTTTAGGAATAAAATTCACATTTGTTAAAGGTAATTCTATTTTCGATCAGTTACTTCCTGGCAACTACTTCCACGCTCACCTAGTGTGATTAAATGGGTTAATGTTCTTCGTGAATCGCTAGTAAATGAAGTAAATTCTTTAAGAACAGATTTTGAAAGTAAAATTCACGGTTCAATGAAAACTGGGTGTTAGGCAGAGATACGAACTCAGGACATTTTCTTTTAGTGGGAAAGTGCTCTACGTAGTCCCACAAGTTTCGTAGAACTTCTGCGAAGTTCGGAACTTAAGAAATGAGGTTCTGGCGAAAGTAAAGTTGTGACGACGGGTCGTATGTCATATTTGGTTAGCTAAGCCGGTAGAGTACTTGCCCACGAAATGCAATGTGAGTGAAGCATTTTTGACCTGAAGAGCTCAGTAAAAGGCTATGAATGTTCTCAGTACATATGAGGGTCGTTCAATAAATAATGATCTACTATTTTTTTGTCGCAGAATATTGTGGGGGCAGCCAATCCCGGGCTGGAAACCCGTTTTGTCTGTCAGAACGAAGACCAAGGAGCCTTTACGGCGCCGCCAGACGCAGAGAAACATTATTAACTATTACTTCTTTTATTTCTCTGAATACATCTCGTCGCCGTATCTTCGGCCGTCGTTGGTAACTTAGCAAGCCAGCAGGAATTCCATTGGCTGTCTCAGGCTGTCGTATCTCGCTGCATCAGCCCTGTGCTCAGGCCGATGACTTCTATTAAGTGGGATGCCACCCATGGTGAGATAGACGCGCCTCGTTAGAAGCGATGCTCGAAGACAGATGTGACCGAGGGGTGTATATGAGGTTGTTGCATCATTCTGGGAGTACTCTGTCCCTCTCAGGTCACTGCCCGTGTTGTCCCATCAGATGGACGGCAATGTTGGATGCTGTGAGTTCGTGCTACACGCTGGTGCTGGGCTGCTGGTTTGGTAGGCCGTCTGATTCAAGTGATGTTGGAGTTTAGAGCAGTGAGTGCCCCAGACTGGAAAGGCGTTTGTAACCCCTGAACTACCCATCAGTGGCGGCGGCTACTGGAGCTTGGCTTCCGTCATCCGTGGCTAAGGCGGCAAGGGTCTGACTGGCGCTGTAACATACACAAGATATAAAATAATGAGGGAACCTAGTGCAAATGACATAAACGCCATGGATACTACTGATCGACAGACTCTAACCTAGGAAGGTGGAGTATACATGGGGTGGAGGAGAGATTTTTTTTACGTCATTCTTCATGACAGAATAGGTTCTGCTTTTCTTGAGTTGTCAGTGGTCTTCCATTCTGCCACATTTGTCTAACCAATTTGTTTCAGTGTCTTAAGTGCTTTGTCAAACCCCTGATAGGTGTCGTCGCGTCCTTGTTAGCGCTTCTTACGTATTGTTACGAGAGAAACAGAGTCAGCTTTGTCTGGACTCATCAAACCTTTTCCCGTTCGGCTCGGTCGCACTCACCCTCATACGTGTTGATGTCACACGTTTGGTGACCGACTGGCCGTGTCGTAATGTTTACATCTAGTGACTGATTCGAATTGATACTTCCATGTTCTTGAGCAATACAGTTCTGTTCGGAGTTAGAAAATTTCGCTCTCCCTTTCCGTTACTTTCATGGCTCATAAAAGTGATTATTCTTAAGAGTTAGAATTTGTTTGGAAATATCAGACAACCATTCTTTTACTTGTAATTTTTTTCTACTTAATCTCCATCATCATATATGGCTTTACGCTAACCAAATGTAAGAGCAGGTATTCTCTGTGATACCTGAGTTCACCCCAGAGCTCAACATGTTAAAATAACTTAAAGGAATGCAGGAGGCTGCAGTTTTCGAAAGCCGGCAATATTTCGACGGAAGCACACCCACACATTTTCAAGGCACAAATGCAGCAAGGACGTATTATGCAAGTGTATTTAAAGCCTCGGTATGCGCAACATTCTGGAAAGATCACATACACGTACAGTAAAGGCTAGTGCCAACATAAAACCAAAGCCGGCCGGAGTGACCGAGCGGTTCTAGGCGCTACAGTCCAGAGCCGCGCGACCGCTTCGATCACAGGTTTGAATCCTGACTCGGGCATGGACGTGTGTGATGTCCTCACGTTAGTTAGGTTTAAGTAGTTCTAAGTTCTAGGGGACTGATGACCATAGCAGTTAAGTCCCATAGTGCTCAGAGCCATTTGAACCATAAAACCAAAGAGGATGATAAACGTCGTAAGCTATTAGTTGTGAGTACTAAAAACCAACGGTTGAGGTAGAATTCACTGTATTACTCTTTCATTTCAACTGCTTCCTGAACAATAGCTTCCCAACAGAACGGAAAACCAGTCCAAGTTGCAAATTTTTAATGTTTATTCATTCGATGACTAGCTTCGGGCCGAGAGCCATTTTCAAATAATCATAACGTAGTCGAAAACGGCATTTCCGAAGATGTCACAAATGTGCAATGAACATTTACAGTGCTTTTACGTTACTCTGTTATCTGTATGCATAGTAAATGTTCATTGCACCACATGTAAGAAAAATGCAATATTTGTCATAAGTTAAAGGGCGGCAATATTCTCCTGTGTACCCCACGGATGTCTTTGGAGAAAAGATTTATTATTCGTCATCGGCCATCGTATCAACCACACTCGAACTGCTCCAAAGTGATTTGGAATCTCGTAGATTATAAGATATACGGTCATAATGTGTCAAGCATTACATTTTGGAGTTGAAAATAATAATGGCTGATACTTTAGTTGACGTGACATCAGAGAATTAAAAATTTGATGAGTCAAATTATAAAATTTTTGTGAAGACAATTTTTTGACGAGTGAGGGACCTGGAAATATAATTGTATCAGTACGCATGCTTTCAAATGAAGAGTTGTCATTAGTGCCAACATAATTTCAATGGCAGGTGAAAGTTGTGGAAAGGACTCTGCGATACACTACTCATTAGGGTGGAAGGAGATTCTGATCAATGACCGCTCAGCTGCTGCCCGCAACTCGCGGAGACCGGTCGAATATGGGCCCATGGCGACTGAAATGTAATAGGGAGCTGGTGTTGAGTGGGAAGGAACTGATCCATAATAAATTTATTAACGTTTCTAAAAAACACTAATGAATTTATCTTTAAAGCAAAAATCCAAGAATAACATTGATTGAAAAGACTAAATTTCAATAACTAACTGATGGTAAACACCTCCAAAGGGCAACAGTATAAAATCACTTTATTTTTGTAAAGATTAAAAAAAACACATTTACATTACAAATAGCAAAACATATGATCAAATGATTATGTCGCAAATATCAAACATCGGCTGTTGCCAGTAATTATAAAAACGACTGTCAAAAGAGGGTTCAAACGTATGATAATAGAGGCGGCGGCAGAGGCGACGGCAGTTGCAATAATTCCTCCGTGTCTACTAACATAGGACGGCGTTTGCCGCTACCACAGTATTAGAAACTTTCATTAACAGTTTCACTCATGGTACTCAGGCATCTTTAACGAGATCACAGTTAATAAGAGAGGCAATCACCTATCCTGTAACACACAGACAACTAGTTAATTATTTAGTAAAATTTAACATACTACAAATTCAGAATTTTCTCTTTTCTTTAGATGCATACAATTTAGTAAACAGCTCGAGCTCGTGATAGTAGCCAACAGGTAACTATAGACATGCCTCAGAAATAAGGTAGTCAGATTCGACAATTTTCACTGACTATAAAGTACATTTCCTAAATCAGAAGAATTACGTCTGCATTCTACACCCTTTGCTTCTGAAATCATTTTGGGGTAGTGACAGCCATAAGCCCATACACATTGACAGAACTGGATTCACGTAGTACCACGCAAAACTTTCATAAATAACATATTGATCTACATATCAACGGGCAACCAGGATACGGAGTCAAAATAGAAACCACATGATACCAAGCGACGTCCACACTAATCGGTAGTTCACCGTGGTTTCTCGTAAAATCCAGCGCCCATTAGGAAACGCTTGCTTAGAGAGCGCAGAGTGAAGGACGTAGCGAACATTACTCGTAGTCGGAAACCTACGGGTATCATCCAGCAGACAACACCGCGTCCAGTACTTGCAAAGGTTACACCGGACTCCAACCCGGCACTGCAGTGGATGCAAACTACTTGCAACTTCAATAGCAGAGGACACGCAAAAAAAAGTGCGTCCCGCCGAAGTAGCTTTTAACGAGCCATGTTCACGATTGCGACCAACACTCGGCCCCGTCAAACTCACAGTCAGCAAAGGTTCGGACATGGAAGACGCCTGGCCACACAAACAAGCCAAACTCTCAATTGCGCTCCTCGCCGTCCGTGTCCGCCTCACCACATCGCTCAGGGGTGTCCCACAAGTCCTCAAGTAAGCTGAGATCACGTCATCTGGCGGGACACAAAAACAGTTGTAGCGTGATTAAATTAGAGGACCGTCTACTGACACGGTGAGACCACCTTCACGTCTTCCTGGTGTGAGACAGCACCTGCTTCACTGTGGCGATTAGGGACCCCACCATATGCCCAGTCCTTGGGAAACTGACCTGGGGAACCACCCCCGGATTTTGACCTCAGTCTTGACTGCGTAAGGCTGTCGAATTGGTGCTATTTCCAAAGGGTTTCAGAGTGATCAGTTAAGAGACTGACAGAGTTACAATGCAGAAGGGAAAAGGTTATCATTTAAATCTTAAAATATTTTAAATTATGGCGTCCCACATTGCTGTGGGAGAGACAGAGAGAGAGAGAGAGAGAGAGAGAGAGAGAGAGAGAGAGAGAGAGAGCGAGAGAGAATGAGAATGAGATCATTGCAGAAAAGTGGGAGAAACATTAATGATAAGCTACAGATCTGTAGGTAGCTAGAAAGTTGTGGTCAATGTCCCATTACATTAGCGGCTAAATCTATCTGTACTGTTCATAGTATGGTTTCGAGATAAATCAGAGAGGGATCTGAACAGACGAGAAAGCGGTCGGCTGCAATGTCTTCTTACCACGTGGCGATGTCGATGATACTTTGCAGCATCCAGTACGCTGCAATACGCTCGTCCGCAAAGCAGTTGCTGTCGCCACGTGAAACCGGTGGTGCTTTAAAGGTCCAGTCATTATGTGACTTTGTCCAAGTCGTGAGTAGCAAAACCGTAACGAGAATCGAGGCTGCAGATTCCAGGAGACGAATGCGTTGTCTTTAGAGAGTACCGAACTGTGACTGCTAATGTCTGAAGGGAAAGTCGGCTTACGTCGTCGTGCTCCAGAATTTCATGGCTTCAGAATGGTCGCTCCTCAGTAGGCTTCCAACGTCAAAATTAAGTATCTTACCTACCGTCGAGAAGTGCAGTGGCAATGTTCTACCTGCTGGAACGTAGAAAGCAGGTGATTCCTTAGTTCCCAAGAAGTTTCCCATCGTGCCTTGACACCAACCAATGTATCAAGTCGCCTCTCTGAGGAAGAAGGAACAACTGAATTTCTACCCGATTTTAGCGGACGACGACAATTTGATGAAAACAGTACCATACAGAGTTAAAGATTGCGGGATACTGCTCTCAGTACTTAAGAAAGCATTGTCTCCTTTCCCTCCAATTTTTGTTACAGGAGTTAATCTGAGTACAAAGTTACGTAAAGACTGAAATAAAATTAATTTTAAAATTTGAAGCACACCAGCGTATCAGTTGCAAATAAGGGATCCATTGTCCGTAGGAGTATGAATACGATTTTAATTACTTGGTGTCTCTATATTATGTGGTATCTCGTGAGACTCAAATACATGTCTCTCATTTTGACGAGGCTGGCTTCATTTGTAGACACACACACACACACACACACACACACACACACACACACACACACACACACACACACAGACACGCTCATGAGCGGGAAGGATTCCGCTACCTATTTCCACACAAACCTATAGCGACTGGGATGGAGCTTCATTGAAGAAAAAGTGCTTATTGGATCCTATAGGAAACAGGTGCACATAATCGGATCGGAGCAAAAAATGCTTTCGTAGGTGTGGTGTGCGTACTGTAAGACCTTCGGTACACACACCATCAGATTATTTGACTTGTCGCTCTAACGAAGTAGGCGAGTATCAGAAATATGTCTCGTGGTATTATCGTGGCGTGTTTATCTTCTGCCGTTAGGTCAGACGATAGAAATGCCACTTGCACGCTTAACGTAGCAGATTGACAGTGACCAACTTTAAACAGAACTTGATTAATTTTCACAAACATTTATTAAAATAATAAAAATCATAGACATTACGTAACTTGATTCTGGATGCTGTTTACAATTGACAATCTGAAGTTCCTTTGGTCTTGGTACGTTATTCTTATTCTCACATATCTCTGATACTTGACAAGGTGTCTATACATTTCTCTTCACGGCTATGTACAGGAATATGGTAATCTTATTAGGCGCAGACTAAAACTTGACTACAGACTAATGCAGACTGACTAATCGGAGGTCTGTAGACTCGTTATAATAGCTCGCGCGTTCAGGTATCACTGCGCGAGTGTGATACGCGAGGAGAAAAGGTTCTACGGTAGCAGCAATCTCATTGGCTGCATTACATGTTAATACGCGGATCGGCGGAAGCAGAATTTGGTCCGTCTCTTAAGACAGCGCCATCTCGTAGTGCGGAGACGGACGAGCGCTGCGCCTGCGCTGTTGTGCTTAGCGGGGCGCG
Organism: Schistocerca piceifrons; assembly: GCF_021461385.2. NCBI lineage: Eukaryota > Metazoa > Arthropoda > Insecta > Orthoptera > Acrididae > Schistocerca > Schistocerca piceifrons. Next base: position 357,645,442 of record NC_060144.1, on the reverse strand, counting down.
CTCTATTGGGAAAGTTGTGTACGTCCTGACTACGCGGAACTATGTACACAACAGTAGGCAATCTGTGCTTGAAAGATACCATGTAGTTCATCTACTTGGTCATAGCGTAAGCATAAGAGGTTTTACGGAACTGAAATATTCGCTGTATCAGGTTGTGATGACAAGGTTCAGGGAACCATCCATCGGTTTTAACACCCAAAGTACCAATATAAAGAAAATAAGCTCGCCGGAAAACATTTTTTCACTCCTAAGGAAATGATTACCAGCACCACTTAACGTCGTATAATTCCCACCCTGGTCTTCAAAACCTCCTTGACTCTACTAGAAAGTGAGTCCACAAGGTTATACAGGTGCGTCGATCCATATACAGCAACTCGCTGAGGGTTTATGCTCGCAGTTTCACCAAAGAGCGGGGATGCTGATGTTGACGTTTTACTCCCTGTTCCAAAAAGTCCCACAGTCAGGTGATTTTGCAGGCCAGTCGAGATGTAACAGGTTTGGTAGTGTTCAGACAACCAGTCATAAATACTTCCAACCCAGTAAACTCTGTTGTTCTTCCTCTAGAAAAATGGGAATATCTGTAACATACTCATCATGCAGATGTTCACTGAAAGACAACTCTTGATCATTCAGAATGTTTAAATAAACATCGTGGCTCGTGTTATTGCTCGCCTCAGTCAGTGGGCCAATTCCGTGACAAGAAAATCATCCTCAACACAGCACAGACCAAACTCCGGCTTCAATCTGAACTTGCGGACATTAAGGGTGGAAATTCTTAATTTGACCTTCAGTGCACTAGACAACATTCGTAGTTTGAATAAAGGCAAAAACGTGATTCGTCAGACCACATTACGTTCCGCCAATCAGCTACTATTCTCGTTCGATAATTTCCAGACTATTGAAGACGCACAGCTTTATGCGCCTGTTGGGCGTTGGCGTCTTGCGAGGTGACCGACTCCAAACGTTCATTGCACGCTGATATCGTCATAACGTTTCCTCGTTAACAGACAGGGATGGACCTTCATTCGCCACCTGCAGCAATTCCTATCGGGTTTTGAAGCACTTTGGATTCTCAGGCAGTGAAATGTGTCTCTGTTCCTTCTCAGGCAGGGTCTTTTTCAGACCACAGTTCTGACATCCCGTTTAGTGGCCACGTTTGTAACACCATTATAGACAAGCTGAACAGTCCGCCACGAAACACCTACAAACCCAGCAGTTTTACACGTTGGGTAGCCATGGGCACTGCCAAATACGATTGCCACTTTCGGCCACTCTGTCTCGTCCTTATATTTACCCATAACAATTTAGGAAAAATGTCCGCTTGTGGCATAAATGTCTCCATGAGCGCTAGTTCTTTATGCACACATAGAGGTGGTGTGCGCGTGACTCGATAGCTGCGCTACCAATGAGGGTTTAATGATTCAACTAGGCCTACGCACTGGGGTGTCTAGTTTTCTGTGCGGTGAGATTAGTTTCCGATCAGTGTGCTTTTCCAGTACTGACAAGGGAAGACGAAACCTAGATACTGAATCTATTCCTCACAGGAAAACTCAGAACATGCCCTAGAATAAAGGAGAGCCCTAGTTTATCCTATACGGAAAAAGGTAGGAAGAGAGCCACAAAGGTAAGTGATAACCGGGAAAAAATAGCCTCACTGCAATGACAGTGGGTTGGACATCGCCAGAACCAAAGAGGAGAGCTGATCAAAATTGGAGCTACAGTGGAGCCAAAGAAACGGAGGAAGGCCAAGGGAAGATCATCCAACTAGCGTCAGAATGAAATCAGGAAAAGTTTCCGGAATCGCTCTAGCTGTAGGAATCTGCTGAAACCACATCAACGTGTTACTTGAAGCGCCCTCATTATGTTTCAATAGAAATGACTTCGCTTGCACTTACTGGTAATGATGCCTGATCATGTTCCAGTAGAAATACCTGCAGCAGCTTCTGGTAATGACGATGATGATGATGCCGATGATCTGACTACTCTGCCTTACGGTCTTTGACGGAGGGTTCTCTGTGTGCCACTGTCACTTCCACTTTTTCCTATTCCAGCCGCTTACACTTCGCGGGAAGATCGATTTCCGTTAAGCTTGCGTGTGGGAACGAATTTCTGCAAGCTACGTACCTCAAGATAAACACAGGAAGAAGCTACAAATTGCTTGGCTCTTCTAATAAAATATACTGTTTGAATTTCAACAGTAGACTAGGAATTTCAACTGGAGCCGACTGAATATCTCCGCGACGCTTTTGTGCTTACTATCTTAGATATGTTATGAAAATAACAGCCTCCAGTGATTGTTATGCAATCTTGTAGTCATTCAAAAAAGAGTCATTCTCGTCCCTATGTATTCGGAATATGTTATATCTTACGAGGAAAGCTCCAATAGGTGTAACAACGGTGCCCTTCTCACAAAAAAAGCTCTGAGCACTATGGGACTTAACTTCTGAGGTCATCAGTCCCCTAGAACTAAGAACTACTTAAACATCTGAGGTAATTAGTCCCATCCAAGCTAAGGGCCTCACACACATTCATGGCCGAAGCAGAATTCGAACCTGCGACCATAGCAGCAGCGCGGTTCCGCACTGAAGCGCCTAGATCCGCTCGGCCACAGCGGTCTGCCGGCCTCAGTTGCTGACCGTAGCGACGGTAGCCGGTTTTCTGCAATCGAAATCCTCTCGTTACGTCCATAGCGCGATGGTATGCAGGAAGTTAAGTGCTGGAAAGATATCGAAGTGTCCTTTTCGTACGCCATCCACAAACTGATCGTGATGGAGTACAGGTTGTCTCGGGCCTTGTGCTCATCATGTACTCAGCATCACGTCAACAGTCAATATAATGAATAAATAACAATCCTAACTGAATCAGTGAATCAGCAGGTGGATCGCATTTTATCATAACGAAATAAGTTACGTTGGTACTAAAAAGAAAATTTTTTTATGTAACGAATATAAAATTGCTTGTTAGGAATGGAACTGATAACCTTTCCATTTAGTCCCATAACCCCCTCAATCAATCAGTCTGTCTTTTTAGGATTTCTTTTCCTTAGCTACTCGTATTTGTCTGGAGTGAAACACAGTTCAGAAGAGAACAAAACCTTTTGAAGTGTGGTGTTGTAGAAAAACTTTGGAGATTTGATGAATAGATCGAATGATCAATAAGAAGTATTGAATCCAAATGGGAAAAACAAATTCTAGCACGACTTGTCTAAACTAAGACACTGGTTGATATCGCATCTTAGGTTACGTAGTGGCGGAAAGAATTAAACGTGAAAATTGTAGACGTAGACCGAGGTTTGAACACATTAAGCATGTTCAAACGGATAAATGTTAAAGTAGTTACGAAGCAAGGAAAAGCTTCCAAAGGTTAAACTAGCATAGAGAGCTGCACCAAACCAGTTTTTTGGCTGAAGGTCACAGAAAAAATGCCTGTCAGTAGCACGAAAGGCATTTATCCTTGCACATAACGATCTGTATGCAACTTATCGATGGCTTACGTCATGAACATCAGTGCATTTTCGGTTAATGAGAAGTTTCTTAACTTCATTAGCTACGCACTTTGGAAATCTCGAATGTGACTACAGACATTCTCAATACTGGTAACTTTACACTACACACTAATTGTCCACGGTGCAAATTTTTGTTTCACAATATTTCTTCAGTCACGTGCAGACGTCAAATCGCTATCCTTACTGTCACCTGTCACATGAGACTAACACCCGCGCTTTCGTGGTGCGAAATAAGTGTTCATAGTTAAACAATGGATACTATGTTTTATAATTACAATCAATTTTGAAAACTTAATTGGGAACCAAAGAGTGGAAACCAAATAGTGTCTTACTTACAACTTCACTAAAAAGAAGTTCGGCGATAATAACTCGTAATTACTGAAGTTATTAGGGAGATATTTTTATGTAGTCTGCATCTCTCAAGTAAATAGATTATGCCTGCAAAAGGATGTTTTGATTGTGAAAGTATTTGGGAAGTTACAGCGTGTCGAGTGGAATCGTGCGCCGACCGCAGTACAGGCGGTCAATGAATTACTTCAAGATAACATTCGACCAGTATCCGATTTTCCGTTCAATGACGACTTGCTTAAAAGAATGCACCGGTGCAAAATGAGAATAAGAGCTTCAAAACATGCATTTGGAAACTGGTACCTAAACATCTTAACTGTGGGCAAAATTTGTGGAAATAGCAGCCTTTGACATGGACTGCAGCAGCCGTTTTTAAACTGCTATGAGGAAAAAAGGTTTTTCATAGACGAATGCACATATAACAAAGTGGTAAAGCCCCCATTTTAATAAAATAATTTCTTGTTTAGAAAAGTTCTGAACTTTTACGTGACTCCCGACCAGAACCTCCCATTAATACATATGTTTGAATTAAATCGTTTTTGGTATTAGAAGGTGTCGTTCGAAATACTAAAACGCTTAAAAAACCAAAGTTTCGACCTACTTTGCGTAGGTCCTCTGCAGAGCGATTAAATGCTGGATTCTGTTGATCGTCATCCACTGTACACGGTCTCATTTCTATCGTCAAGTTGCTACCGACGTTGCTTTATGTGTTATTGTCGGACAATTCGAGCTAAATATGGCTGTGGAAGGCCCGCTTTATAAGGTTATTGCCCGTGCTCCTCTGGCAGGAGATGGTGAGCATCATGGAATTACTAGCATATACCGAGAAGCGACATGTTTTCTGCATGGCAGTTCTCTTAGGGCCTCTGGTTTATACCAGAGATCTGCAACGGGCGGGTATGGTTGGGTACAGGGAGATTTCAGTTCGTTCTGTGGCCGACTGAGTTTGGTTTGTACCCAAAAGCTTATACCCACCAGTATACGCCCGATTTCACATCTGATACCTGACTCAGACGGATATTATTTTGTGGCTGTGTTCATTTCCCTCTAGTCGCAGGAAGGGTGTAATTAATTTAGAGTTACATTAGAAACGTGTGTAACATTTACGAATCATGGACAAATAAATAACAAAACCTGAAAACAGATATGAGGAAAAATCAGCATACTGTGCAGCAAGTAAAGATAAACACATTCTTGTCAGTTTAAGTGAGATGTAGTTCTATTGAATCAGAGCTACTATGCACTTTCTGCGATTTGTAACACTTGTAGAATTGTGATTAACACGTAAAAAGCTGCAATGTAATACTAAACGTTTAACAGGTACTTTCCATCTACGCATTTTTAAATTACAATTCATCACAAACATGAAGTCATTCTCTGCATGTTTATAATAACCGTTAAGGAACAAAAGGTCATCACCATGTTCAGGATTTATTCGTGATCTTTTTCCAGATTAATATTACCTGCTAAACTAAATGCCCTTTCATATACAACACTAGTATCAGGAATGACGAAAGTAATTTTTGCTACTTCTGAGAGTTGTGGGAGTATTCGGGGTTTTTGTTTCCAGCAATCAAGCAGTAGATCGTAGTCGAATGTGTCAGTTATTAGGTACACTGCCACACTGTCATAACTTTTCGCATCATCGACGCCGTCACGCCTAGCGTAAGGAGTTCTGATCCTCTTGAATTCTTTGTTTCTTCCCTCGACTAGTTGCTGCTTTCGACTACACTTCGTGGAATTGTTTACTAACTGATCATACTTTTTCTTTCTGCTGGAGGGGGGAGGGGGGGAAGTGTGGTCATATTTCGGAGAGAGGAGTGAGAGACGTAGCGACCTTGTGATTCATTGTAACATTAACTTTCTGACGTATGTACTTACGAAGCTCTCGTTGCCAGTTTTTTCATTGTTTTAAACTCGCCCACACCCCTGACAATGCCAGACAAATGTTGCATTATTCTCGGGTAACGTAGCAGGCAAGCTTGCAATTCGTCTGTGCCATTGTGAAACGGTTTTAAAAAACGTAACAAATTTCGATGGAGGACTTTGTCTTTCCATCTGTTCTTATAGTGTTGTTGTTTCGCTCCAGTATCTCTTTAATCTGCCCTAACTGAGACAAGACGGACTCTACCATGGTTACGTTTGAGGTGCAAAGTGTGTCACGTTCCTGGTGCAGAGAGTTCTCTAATTTTGACATGAGTCCTGCACGTTTCATGTATGCTACCAAATTTTGTAAATCTGTATTTCTTCAATTAATTCGCAACAGTTTTGTGGCAACCAATGATAGGTATGGAACGTGTAGCGTAAGACTCTCGCCAATATGGGAGCCAGACATGACTGCGTTTCGCACCCCTTTAAGGCACTCACTACATTAACCCGCTGAGCCATTACCCACACTAGCTTCGTCAAGTGTTATTTGTCTACTCCGAGAAGGGAAAAGTGAAGAAGCAGCTCCCGTTAAACAGCTTCTCTTGGCTTGGGGTCGTCTGGAAACTTTCGAGTAAAAATTACACTGTTCATGAGGAACAGTTCCCCGTTAAAGTAATGAACTGACACTGTAATGTAGTGCAGTTTTCTAAAATCACCCGTGCTAGCTGAACACCCACCTTGTCTGACTGAGGAAAAATTTCCGGATGACAGTAATTCTTGTAATTTCTGCAGTGTTGGGGAGAGATCCATAAACTGTCATAGGGTGAGGTACAAGTTCTTTGTCGTTTACCATTCCATCATTTGCTCCCAACGTGACAGCCTGCTGTATGAGTTTAATAAAACCTAGACCCCCCCCCCCCCCTCATAGCTTGAAATGGGTGCACGTCTAGTGTCACATATTGTACCGTGGCTTTCCTGAAACGATCGCGCTTGTCCAACGGCCCAGATGTACGTTCAGATATAAGTCTGCAAAAGGAGTAAAGTGTACAGATTTACCGTCGGTAAGATTCATCGGGAAATACAAGTCTCCAATGATACGTAACAAGATAATGGAAAACAAGATGATATATAAAGCGGTATTTATAAATATTATTCATTTCTTTTCATCTGTTTTTAACATGCTCTCCTTCTACTGGTGCGCTCTTGTCGTCGCAAAATTTCGAGTCAGTGTTCCTATGGTTACTTGTATGATAAGATATGCTCTCATTTCAAGCAATGATCAAATCAAGTAATAGAGGCGCTGTCTTCATAAATCAGTACTTTAAAATTGTCCCAAACTTTGCTTTTAGCTCTTCGACTTTGGTGTTCAGTAGGCGTTAACCTCTCGTTCTTAATTTGCTTTCTTATATCCTCTCTCTGCGAAACGTATAACTCAGCGATTGCTTCATAGCAGAGTCAAAAGTAAAAGTAATCAACGATACAAAATTCCAGCTCACTGCAAATAATCAAGGAAACTCCACAAGCGCTACCAAACGACGTAAGAGTTTTCAATTGCGATCTCCGCGTGGAACGCGTCATAAAGACACAATGGAACCTATGTCCTTTGGAGTACCCACAAATACCCAAGACAGACCACTAGTCAAGCAGCGCGCACACTTGTACAACAAACGACGCGGTAGGCCGTCATAACAGTCACCCGACCTTACCCAGTCAGACCCACCTCGTATACCCGACAGATCCGACTAAGCGGCATAGCAGGGCAAACTGCTATGTCACGACATACAGCTACACGCGGCTGGCTGCATAACTAGTGGCGTACCCGGCAATACTTGACCTTATCCTCCCGGTGCAGACGACGGGTTTATACTTTTTATCCCGGAGCATTTGAAGACATTGGGTCCGATGGGATTGCATAGCTGATCGCTAGCATTCAATCCGTCGGTAATTTATAGCCATGCTCTCTCTTCATGCTGTCAGGGCGTTTATTCATTTCGATATCCTCTCTCAGTTTTCGTTGCTACATCAACGGGTGCCGAACAAGCACACGAGGTTCAATCCTCATAGTGTCTACCACAGTTGATTTGTAGTGTTTCCCAGTACCAGGTACCATTCTTCAGCGACAAGCGAGTGCTAATCGTTCTCTCGGTTTCACCTACACAGAGAATTGTCAGAGAATGCGCTTCAATAAGTGCCGATGTGATAAGGAATACCACTCAATCCACCATAAGAAGATTGCAGCACTGCATTGATACCAATGGTCATCACTTCGAACACGTTCTGCAAATGGACATCCTTGCCACCTTTTTGACCTTCGTTGACATTCAAAGACCTTACTGTTACACATCATGGGATTCGTATCGATAAAAAAGTTGACCATATCTCTGATGCGTCCCCACCTACTAAGAAGAAACCAACGTCATATGATGGCCCCCGTTGTATCATGCAACATTTGTCTCACAAACGTTTCAGCTACTATCATATTTTAGGAGCTATTCTAGGTGGCAATAGTTAGTGACTCACGCTGTAGACTCAGATAACAATTGAGTTCTCACGCAGACTATGCACTTGTGGTGTAAGTGTGGCGACTTTACTAATACTCAAAACGTCCTCCACTCTGGTTCGAATCTCACCACTACTTAAGTTATGAATAAACATCATCAGCAACGGTGGCCGATGACTTCGGGCATAAGAAGTCACCCTCGTTCTACCAATGGCGTTTTGAAAGAGAGCGGAGCAGTAGACAGCGGTTCAGGGTACTCTCTTGCCCTTGTTACCCTTGGGGAAGAAAACTGCACCTAAAAGTCGGATAACCCCCAATGTTCAACGATAAGAGGATGCAGAAGTCAATGGAAACCATCACATTAAAGATGCATAATGTATACCCAGCACATGTGGCCTGTAATTGGAGAAAGCGTCGTGATAATCTCTCCATAGGCAAAAGACTTCGGACTGATTCCCCAATCTGATCTCCGGTAGCAAACTGCCGAGGGAGAGATCGCCAAAAGGAAAAGACTGAATGATCAACGAAAGGATAACGTTCTACGAGTTGGGGAGTGGAATGTCAAAATTTTGAACTTGGTAGGGCAGCTAGAAAATCTGAAACGGAAAATGCTAATGCTCGATCTACATACAGTTGGGATTACTGAAGTGGAAAGAAGAAAAGATGTCAGCCAAGATGAGTATAAGGCAATATCAACAACAGTAGAACAACAATAGAAAATGGTGCAACGGGAGAATGTTTTGTTACCTCGATCTACATACAGTTGGGGTTACTGAAGTGGAAAGAAGAAAAGATGTCAGCCAAGATGAGTATAAGGCAAAATCAACAACAGTAGAACAACAGTAGAAAATGGTGTAACGGGAGAATGTTTTGTTACGAATAGGATGCTAAGGCAGAGAGCGAGTTACGGTGAACAGCTCAGTGATAGGGTTCTTCTCATGAGAATCGACAGCAAACCAACACCGACAACAATGGTTCAGATATACATGCCGACGTCCCAAGTAGACGATGAAGATATAAAGCATATGAGGATACTGAAAGGTCACTCACTTCGTCAAGGGAGATAAAAATCTAATAGTCATGAGGGATTGTAATGCGGATGTAGAGAAGGGATTAGAAGAAAAGGTTACAAGAGAATATGAGCTTTGTGATAGGAACGCGAGAGGGGAAAATGTAATAGGAACTCTGCAATAAATTTCAGTTACTAAAAGCGAATACTATTTTCAAGAATCGCAAGGGTAAGAGGTATACTTGGAAAAGGCCTGGAGATAAGGGAAAATTTCAGTTAGATTACATCATGGACAGGAAGAGATTTCGAAATCAGACACTGGATCGTAAGATGTACACTGTAGCAGATACAGACTCAGATCACAATTCAGTAATGAAGAAGAGTAGGCTGAAGTTCAAGAGACTAGTCAGGAAGATCCAATACGCAAAGAAGTGGGATATAGAACTACTACGGAATGAAGGCACACGCTTAAAGTTCTCTGAGGCTATAGATTTTGCGGTGAGGAATAGCCCAGTAGGCATTCAGCTGAACAGGAATGAAAAGTTCTGAAAAGGGCAATCAGAGACGTTGGAAAGAAAATCGTCGGCACAAAAAGACAACTGTGAAGATACCATGAATAATAGGTGGAATATTTAAAATGATCGAAGTAAGATGGAAGTTTAAAAATGTTCAAGGAAATTCAGGAATATAAAAATACAAATCACTTAGGAAGGAAATAAAAGGAAGTGCAGAGAAGCTAACGTAAAATGGCTGCATGGAAAATATGAACAAACCGAAAAAGAAATAATTGCTGGAAGAACGAACTCAGGATACAGGAAAGTCAAAACTACATTCGGTGAAATTAAAAGCAAGGGCTATAACAATATGAATGCAGTGGTGATTCCACTGCTAAATGCAGAGAAGAAAGAGGAGAGATGGAAAGAATTCGTTGAGGGTCTCCATGAGGGGGAAAACTTTTCTGATGACGTGATAGTAGAACAAAGAGTAAAAAGGGAAGAGGTAGGGGGATTCAGTGATAATACCAAAATTTAAAGAAGATTTAAGATCATATAGAACTGAAGTGGTTTTTCTAAGATCAGTGGCGGAAGTGGTAACAAAATGACTGTTCACATTGGCGTGTAGAATGGATGAAACTGGCAATACACCATCTGACTTTCGGAAAAATATTATCCACACAGTTCCAAAGATACCAAGAACTGACAATTGCGAGAATTATGGCACAATCAGCCTAACTGTTCACGGATTCAAGTTAGAATAGCATACAGAGGAATGGAAAAGAAAATGGAGGATGTGTTAGGTGACGATCAGTTTGGTTTTAGGACAGGTATAGGCAGCAGAGTAGCAATTCAGACGTTGCGGTTGATAATGGAAAAAAGACTGAAAAGAAATCAAGACATATTCGTTGGACTTGTCGACCTGGAAAAAGCGTTTCGCAAAGTAAAATTAGTGCAAAATGTTCGATATTCTGAGAAAAATATTGGGGCGATATGGGAAATGATGGGCTGTGTACAATATGTACAAGGAACAACAGAGAAAAATAAGACTCAAAGGCAAAGAACGAAGAGCTCAGATTAAAAAGGAGCTAAGACAAGGATGGAGCCTTCCGTCCTCAATGATAAATCTGTTTATTAAAGAAGCAATGATGGCTATGAAAGAAAGGTTCAAGAGTGAGATTAATATTCAGGGTGAAAGGATATCAATGATAAGATTCGCTGGTGACGTTGATATCCTCAGTGAAAGTGAGGAAGAATTACAGGATATGTTGAATGGAAACAGCAGTCCAATGAGTACATAAAATCAATGAAACCGAAGAAAGACGCAAGTACTGAGAATCAGCAGAACTGAAAACAGAGAGAAATTCAACATCACTATTGGGGATCACGAAGTAGCTAAAATTAAAGAATTCTGCTACCTAGCCAGCAAAATAAGCCATGACAGATGGAGCAAGAAGGTTATCAAAAGCAGTCTGGCATTGTCAAAAACAGTATTCCTGCCCAAGAGAAGTTTTCTAGTATCTGATATATGTCTCAGTTTGAGGAAGAAATTTCTTAGAATGTTCGTATCAAGCACAGCATTTTACGGTAGTGAGACATGAACTGTGGAAAACTGGAACTAAAGAGAGTCGAAGAACTTGAGATATGGTGATGTAGAAGAACGTTGAAAATTAGGTGAAATGATATACTAAGAGGTTCTCCGCAGAATCTGCGAGGAAGAAAACATATGGAAAACATTGACAAGAAGAAGGGTCAGATGGTAGTTTATATGAAACATCAGGGAATAACTTCTATGGTAATAGAGAAAGCCGCACAGGGTAAAATCTGTAGAGGAAGAAGGAGACTGGAATTGGGAATATATGCAGCAAATAAATGAGGACTTAGGTTTCAAGTGCTATTCTGAGATGAAAAAACTGGCAGGGGAGAGAAATCGTGACGGTCCGCATCAAACCAGTCAGAAAACTGATAGCCATTAGAGTCTCGTACGGTAGAATCAGTGTGGAAATTTGTGAGATATTGAAGTAATGAGGAATGATGAGATGAATTTGAAGTTTTCCGTGGCTATAGATATTGCAATACTGAACTCCACAATAGCCCGCCTATTTGAAGAGGAAAGGACCTTAGCATAATTTGCTACCAAGTACCCAATAAAATTCTGGTCCTTTGTGAAACCACTAAGCTAGTCGAAGTCATTTATCGACCTGTCTGTTGCTGCAGTAGAAGACAGCTAAATAAAAACTGTACTTCTAAATTACTCGTTTGGAGGACATTGTAATAAGGATCCCTGACGAAGCGAACCAGCTGAAACAGTTAAAACAAATTGACAACAAATTCGTTACGCGTTCCAGATAGAATCCTGATCCCTTTTTATAAACTGTACTCTACGGTGTCGGTCCTATATTTAGTTTGCATTTATCGGGATCTCTTAACCAGCGCTAAGTCCCAAGCGGCTGGAAAAATGCGCTGGTGACTCCTGAACACATATGAAGGGTAAAAAGCGGACCAACAAAACTACGGATCGATATCCTTAACATCGCTTCGCTGCATAATTCTTCATGAGCATATTCGAAGTTTGAATATAATTAATTTCCTTAAACACAAGAGCTTCTGCCAATACATCAGAGCGTATTTAGAAAGCATAGCTCATGCGAAACTCAAATTTTCCTTTTTTCACATGACGTCCTGCGAAATATGGATGAAGGTCAACGGGGGGACTCTGTATTCCTAGACTTTCGAAAACTGTTTGGTCTACTGCAGATTGTAAACGAAGGTCCGAACATACGGAATAGGTTCTCAGATACACGAGTGGCTCAAGGACTTATTAAGTAATAAAACCAGGTCTGTTGTCTTCGACGGCGAAAGTTCATCAGAGACAATGGTATCTTTAGAAGTGCCTCAGGGAAATGTAAGGGAACCGCTCTTGTTGTCTATACACTCTTAAATAGACGTTATGACGTACAGAGCAACAATCTACAACTGAATGTCGACGACGCTATCGTATACGGAAAAGTATCGTCGTTGTGTACGTGACAGAATTTACATTTGGTGTGATTAATAGCGGCCTGTCTAAACGCTGAAAAATGTAACTGAATGCAGACGAGGAGGGGAAAAATCCTGCAATGTTCGAATACCGTATTGACACAGTCAAGTCGTTAAATATCTAGGCATATCGACGCAGAGTGAAACCAGAACGTTAGGACGACAGCAGGGAAGGCGACTGTTCCACTACCGTTTATTGAGGGAAGTTTAGGAAAGTGTAGCTCAAGTATAGGGGAGACCATGTATAGGACGTTAGTGCGACCTACTCCTGAGTACTGCTCGAGTGTTTGGGATCCCACCTGATAGGACTGAAGAGAGACATCAAAGCTAGTCAAAGGCGTGCTGCAAGACTTATCACAGGTAGGGCCAATCAACAGTCGACTGCTACGGTGATGCTTCCTAAAGTGAAATAGGTTTCTCTGGAGGGAAGGCGACATTCTTTTCGCGAAACACTATCGAGAAAATTTGTTGAACCGGCAATTGCTGCTGGCTGCAGAATAAATCTACTGTAACCAACGTACCTTTTGTGTAAGGATTACGAAGAAAAAATCAGAGAAATTATGGCTTGAACGAAACCATAATACAGTCGTTTTTTCCTCTCTCTATTAGCGTGTGGAACAGGAAAGGAAATGACAAGTATTGGTACAAGTTATCTTCCACCATACACCGTATCGTGGGTTCCAGAGATACGTGCGTAGATGCAGATATCTGTAACAAGGCTAATCACAGAAGTTGGAGAGAATAACATAGGTAGGACGAAGGTAGTTCCGAGGAAACCTTGGGAAATAGAAGAAATACTTCAACTGACCGACGAATCAACGGGGTACACAAAACTTCAAGGAAACTCATCTATAAAGTCACTTTAAATTAATAGGCAGTGCGGTGAAAATAAAACAGAAGCTGTCAATATTAAGAGTGCAATGGGAATTCTAATGTAAAGCAGATACAGGTAGGTGGAAAGAGTACATGAAGGCCTCTACCATCGGGGACACTTGTCTGATGATGTGACGTATCAAGAAGTATGAGACGACATGGAAGACATAGGGGATCCAACAGTTGAGTTTAATAGGGCTTTAGAAGATTTGCAGGCAAGTAAGGCTAAAGGAATACATATCATTCATTTGGGATTCTGAAATCACTGGAGGATGTGGCAACCAAGCGACTATTCGACTTAATGTGTAGAATCTATGGACATACTCTCAGATTCTGCACACAATTCCGAAGACAATAAGGGTGCAATAAGTGCGACGACTATTCCACAGTGAACTTAACTGCTCATGCGTCTAAGTTGCAGACGACAATAATATGAATAAGAATGTAAAAGATTATTGCGGAACTGTTGGATTATTATCAGTCCGGTTTTCTAAAAGGTAAGGGCACCAGAGGGGTAGTACTGACGTGATTGATAATGAAATTAATGCTTAAGAAAATATCAAGGCACGGCCAAAGAATTTGTAGACCTGTGAGAACAATTCGACAATGTAAGATGATTTATGAAGATCGAAACTCAGAGAAAATTAAGAGTAAAGTATAGGGAAAGAGCGATAATATACAATTTGTACAAGAAGCAGGAGGGGAAAATAAGACTGGAAGACCTAGAATGAAGTTCTCGGAGTAAAAGGGTATAAGGGAGGGAAGCAGTATTTCGCCCATACTGTCTATACATCAAAGAGACAATGACGGAATTACAGATTTGAGAGTGAGACTAAAATTCTGAAAGAAAGTATTTCATTAATAAAATTTGGTAATTCCATTGCTACTCTCGGTGAAACTAAAGACAAATAAATTAAAGTACGTTTTGAATGAAATCACCGGTCTAATGAGTACAGAATACGGTTTGTAGGGAAGGATAGGAATACAGAATCAGTCGCAGTTCCATTGGCTTTTTATTATTCTAGCATATCCATATTTCAGCTACAAAGATCCCTTTTCAGTGCATCTTATTGAGATATAATCCAACAAGTACATCTCACCCTACGATCTTATTGGTGTACATGCAGAAGTAAACAGAGCTCAGAAGTATGGTGACATGTGCTGCTGGGGGTTTGTTGGATTACTCATCACTCAAATGGGCTCAAGGTGGCTACTTTTAGCGGAAATCTGGATATGCAAGAATAAAAAAATGATTGGCATTGCGACTGACTGCTGTATTCCCCTCCTCCCTTATAATTATATATCCTTCCTTATAATTGCACACAGTCGCTGTGCACAATGGTTCCCTTTGGAGTCAAATTTAGTGAAGAATGTGGACTGAGACTAAACCGAAGGAAGATGAAAGTAATGACGAGAAACAGAAATTAGTGTTGAACCTAACATCGAAATAGGAGACCACGAAGCAAAGGAAATTAAGATATATTACTATCTTGGAAGTAGACTAGCAGGTGACGGACGAAGTAAGAAGGACGTACAAAGCAGATTAAGACAGGCAAGATGACATTCCTTGTCAAGAGAGGTCTATTAGACATTTACTTTAATCTGAGGAAGAACTTCCTGAGAAGGTTCATTTGGAGCACAGTCTTATAGGGGTTGTGTAGTGCGGACTTAGCAGATAAATTTCTGAAGATGAACCCATATCTAGAATTGTACCATCGTGACATCTCATTAGACCTTTCCTTTTGTTACGGTGTCACTGTTACATTGGACTTGCTTGCCTTCTCCAAACTGGCAGAAATCTTCTTATCTGGAGAGGCAATCTATCTCCACAATCTATCTCCACACATTCTTTCCAGATTTCCACGGTAGTTCATCCTATTTTCCTGTATTTTATTGCGGGTATTAAATATACTCACGTCTTTCCCAATTTCCGATTTTCGAAATCTGTCAGGCTTTGTGCATCCCTTTACTGCTGATAGAATCTCATCTTTGTTGGTTGAATGCGACTTTGTTCACGTTTACTTATAACACTTGATTCACTTCCGTAAATAAGCTTTGGAACTGTCATTTTCTTATAAATTTCAATCTCGTTTCTTTCCCCTTTTATTTTTTCGAAGCTTGTCTACTGTTCCACATACATTCCCAAACTTTAATAACTTTCCTCTATGTTTCCTTCATACTCATACGTGATGACACAACCAAAAACGTTAAAAATGTTTACCTACTGTATTTTTTATTGTTAATCACAATTTTTTCTAGATTCACGATGTTTTCCTTTAAAAGATACCGATTTTGTCTTCTTTTCTGAAATCGTCAAATGGCGCTCTTCAGAAACCTTACTTAACAAAGGTACTCTTCATTGCAGAACATCTTCCTTCTCCGCGAGCAATGTGACGATCTCTGCGTGTAAAGGCAACAAGTGCAAATTTCTATTAATCTAAATGCATCTATTAAAAATCTCCGTCCACTTACGAATTGTGCAATCTAAATAAATGTTAAAAAGTGTGGGTTAAACGCTATGACCTTGTCTAACTTCCTTTTGCTAGCTATTAGCTGTGTTACAGTACCATTTACATAAAAATCGAGAGTTGTGGTTTTGTGCAGCCTTTTTGAAATAATTCTCCACGCTTTCTTTCTGTAAACATTACTGAATGCCTCAATAAACTCATTGAATGCTTAAAGGATTTCCCTATTGTACTCTCTCTGTTTCTGGGTCAATTGTTTAATTATAAATACTGCATCAGTTGTCGATCTGGCCCTCCGAAATCTCATGAACCTTTTGATCTCCACTCCTGTGTAAATTTTGTGTGCGATGTCTAGTAAGCTGTTTCCTTTATAGTTCTCGCAATTATTACGGTCTCCTTTTTCAAACAGTAATATTTCCCTTGTTAAAGGACATTCACTGAACACCACTAGCTGCACTTGAAATGTTTACTAGTCAAATCGTTATTCGGGTGTATAACCCATCTTCAGGGGCTTCTGCTATAGAGGTGCAAACAACTGTTTGTGAATCAGTTTCTATAGCAAGACAACTGTATATATAACAGCAGAAACATAAGCGTACTCATAGTATGTACTCTACGTCAGAGCCATGCCTGACAGTTATAAATTTTTTAGGAAGTTCATCTTGATATCCATCTAGAACTCAAACAACACTAAAAACTTCAAAACGAGATTTAGACGACATATTAATGTTAGCGAAACCAAACACTTAGCAGTCAGATTTCATTTAACAGCAACCTGCTAGTAACATTTTTGATAAAGCAGGAAAAAGTAGATTATTAAACATTCTAGAAGAAAACGAAGCATACAGCCATATGACGAAACGCCCTGGCAACACGCTTAATGAACAAACAGTGTACAGGGTAAGATGTTTATACAAAATTCCATCACTATTTTAACCGGACGAGTTCGGCTTGGAATCTATTAAAATCCTGCATCTAAAAACTGTCTTATTTGCCACAATATTTTGGATTATTTTGCAATTTTATACCTTTTGTATACTGTACCCTCATATAACAATTTCCCAAATATGGTATTATGTATATAAAAACGCATATCTCAGACATATATGACTGTGACCTCAGAAATATCAAAAGACTGGTCATATAGACTCTTTGACCTATCAGTTCCGTATTTACGCAATACGACAATTATGTCAGATGTGAACAAGAATTGTCACTGCCTAAGATTCGACAGCAGTAACATATACGAAAACTTCTGTACCGTGAGATAGGGCCGATTTCATGTCCTATCTTATTAACATAGACGTGGCTATATTTGTATTCTAGATATCCATATGGTTATTTGATTTGTAGATGGACATCAAGCTGAGCATGAAACAGAATTTATAAATGGCACGTATGTCATTGAATAGAGTTATACAATGTAAGTCGACATATGTTTCTTATATTGTATGGGTTTTTAGATTGTCATGTTATAGAAACTGTTGTACATAAAGTCTTTTGTTCCTCTGTGTCAGATGCCACTGACGATGGCTTATGCAACAGAACATCGGTCTGGCTAATTAACATTTCAATCGCAGTACATAAGATTTAGAAGACGTCCCTTAATAAACATCTAAAAGCCGCGGAACATCCAGCATTCGAGATAAAGTATTATCCTTGCTCGCGACCATGCTTCGCTAACACATATTAAATAAATGTAATAACCTCTTTTGTAGTAGACTGCCTCCATATTTTAGCAGTTTAGCGTTTATGCCAATCATACCAGTAGCTTTTCTATTCTTTATGGAATTTAGAATTTCTCTTAATTTATTCACACATGAATCGTTTACATGTTCTATTTGAGCTTCATCCTCTTGAGTCACCTGGAGATTGTATCTTCATTTGACAAGTTCTCGTAAAGTTTTATGGATTTTGTTTGTTGAACGTTATTTATTTATACAACTACATTTTCTGCTTCAGTATTTTCATTGTTTTACATGTTTTAATTTGCCTTCTGTTGAAATGTTGCTTTTTTGAATGATTAATAGAATATGCACCAATTTTTAATTAAGGCTAAAATACATTAAGACTTTATTTTTTCTGTGTAAATAAATTTGAAAACTAAGGAGAAAAAGTCACGATTTAATGTAAGGAATATATATTTTTGCCGTTCCGGTATAGAAAGATCAAGAGAAATATTTATGTATCGAAACTATAAAGCAAGTTGAAGGCACTCGCCGTAATATGTTTTTGTATTATATAAAAGCTGGAGCTGTGAGCCCAATCTCTCTCTCTCTCTCTCTCTCTCTCTCTCTCTCTCTCGTTTGTTTTCGATGGCTCTTTCAAAATGTAAGTGTCGCTCCGTAACGTTTGGCAAATAATTACGCTAATTTAATTTCAAAAGCAGTGTTTTAATTAAGAGCGTACTTTCCTTTTTAATTAATTCCACATATCAAATTATTATGGTGCATTTTACAATTTTTTCGGGCTGCAGCGAAGGAGAGTTACCGACGAATTGTTTGGTGGCCACAAGCGAACGCTGCTTGTGATCAATCGGCTATTACTTTATAAAACTTTTAACTCAGCGTCCCTGAGATCTATTTTACCAGTCTCTTCTGTCAGTATGCGGGCAATGTAATAACGCAAACTGCGTAATCTTTAGATTGGTCACTGACCTCTAAACAATGTCTCAGTCAACGTTCTCATCGGTCTGACGAGAATCAGATGCTAGTTTGCGGAATGTATAATTTCATCATCCACAAGTAAAAACTTTCTATGCACCATTTCATCATTTTAGAAACTTGCTACCAGTGAAGCAATATATTTAACATTACATATTTTTTTTTTAAATATCAGTAATATTAAATTGGCACCCAGCGTTGGACTCGAACAAATGACCCTGAGATTAAGAGTCTCATGCTCCACCGACTGAGCTAGTCGTACCGGTATTCTAAAAAAAAAAAAAAAAAAAAAAAGTAATATTAAACTGTGAATGGCGTATTCCATATTGCTTATAAACCTGTCCCAAGGATCTTAACGACCTCGTTTCACTGCATTTCTCTGTTTGTAAACTTGATGATACTCCTTGTTGGTTCACTGCGATACTTTTATTTTTGAATACAGGGAGTGACAGTGATCAATGTGTTACAAATATTTACTATTAAAATCAGTCTTGGTCACAATTTATTTATTACAGTGACCGGTTTTGACCACTACTGTGGTCATCTTCAGACCAATGAGTAAGAACCTCCTTCTCCAGCAGAAGGAGGTCCTACTCATTGGTCTGAAGATGACCACAGTAGTGGTCGAAACCGGTCACCGTAATAAATAAATTGTGATCAAGACTGTTTTTAACAGTAAAAAAACTTAAGACTTTTATTTTTTCTCTACAGCTTATTCTAATTCTAGTGTCCAAATTTTTTACCATTTGTTATCTCTTATTACTTCTTTTTTCCTAGGGCTTCTTCAGCTGCTCCCTTAACAGATTTTTTTCCATTCATTTTCTATTTCTTTCACTACTTCTTTCTACTCTAGTCCTTGATTAAGTCTCCTCTGGTAAAGATCTAGTAAGCTATGTTTATTTAGTAGACGTACTTTGTAGATTTTGCCGTCATATATAATTCTGTCAAATTCTTGTCCTTTCTCCGTTTGGTGTACATATCTATTTGAGATACAAGCAAGAGATGTTTAGAAACTACGTCATATCCGTTGTGCACCGTAGTGTGTTTTACCATGCCTTCTAATTTTTCCTCATAATAATTTAGTCAATAAGAGACTCAGATCCTCTGACTGACCTTGTGTACTTCTTTTACGCAGAATGTATTGGTTATGTTCAGTTTGCTAAAAGAAATGAAGTCTCTAAGCAATCTTACGTAACTATTCCCCCATTGTTCCCACAATCTTTGTTAGAATTTTATTCTCTACCCTTGCGTTTAAATCTACTGTTAATATTACTTGGTACTTATTGTCATCCTTGCCCAAAACTGATTGCAGTTTGTCAAAGAAAACTACAGACTCTTATTTCTCCTCCTGCGTAAACTGCGATGATAGTCAAGTTTTATCTTTACTTCTTGACGATTAAAACTACAATTACTTATGTAAATGGATCCTAATTTTCGCTCTTCCCATCACTTCTGTATTTAAATGCCAAAATCTTTGCTTACTCCCTCTTATTTTCGTGTTCCACATTATAACATCAGATACTCTTCCCATACTTGTTACCCTATGGCTTTTTCTGATAGTAAATTCATGCAGTTCTTGGTTTGCTTTAAAGTTATTGACAGTTTCCATTCTCGTAACTAAATTAAATTTACATTCTCTCAGTCAGAACAGTTCAGTACAGGGCAAAGCACGTAAGATAAAATGTATATACACTGTATAAATTAATTCACGTTTTGTAAGGAAATATTATATTGAACCAGAGATGGACAAATGTAGTACCGATTGTGTAGTAGCGTCGCTGCTCAACAGCGGTGGCTGACTCTAGATGTTATGGGTAATGTGTTACAGTAACTATCGATCTAGAGATGTATGGAGGACACTCAAGTGTAAAGACGTGTTGTATCTGATGTGTGCTGGATATATACTTATTCGCTACGGGCAGTAATGATTTATTATTTGCAAGAAATTATGATGATTACTAGATGTAAAAGGAATATCAACAGAAGTTGGAAATAATTAAGGTAAAAAAAAGTTGTTTTGTTACTAACGCAATGTGCATATTCGTAAGTGATGACTGAGACAATGATTTTGTAAAGCTAATTGTTAATGTATAATCAGTTTATTGAGTACGTTAATTGAGAGCATTATTAATTTTCAAAGTGTCAAGAAACAAGTTTTAAAGTTAGTGCCACATTGTTACTTACGCCAAGACAATGTCACTTCCCAGACCCATGTCATTTGTGATTAACTATTTTTCTCAATAAGTTGTTGTCACAATCATATTCGATTTAATTGAAATGTTTGCTAAGCCACAGCCTTGCACAATAGCTATTTGCTAACTATACAATTTAAAGTCCTAACAGAGAGCAGGCAAAGAGCGTTACCAGCTGTTCCCTCCCATAAGTCGTGGTTCTGCTCTCACAGGCCTGTTGTAGCCTCTCGCTGATGGTACTCACCGCGTGACCGCTACGGTCGCAGGTTCGAATCCTGCCTCGGGCATGGATGTGTGTGATGTCCTTAGGTTAGTTAGGTTTAAGTATTTCTAAGTTCTAGGGGCTTATGACCACTGATGTTGAGTCCCATAGTGCTGAGAGCCATTTGAACCATTTTTTTGATGGTACACAAAGATGATGGTACACAAAGAGATCCAACCGCTAGCCACGCTCTGCTTTGGTCAGTGTCTGTATAAATCAAACATACTTCTAGAAAATCCGATCACTGGAATAATAGCGAAATACTTGACTACCCGTCACACATGTGCCAAAGACAACTCGTCGGGAGAAGAACGGTCAACAGCGTGCTACGGGCCTCGGCTACGTCACGTGGTGGGGAGAGGTAGCTATAGGTGATAAGGCTCACAAGAGGAGCGAGCGCCGTGACCAGGGGCTGTTGAAGTAATTTCGGGGGTCACTATTCCATACGTTAGCGCCGACCACAACCATTGCCGCCGGCCGCTTACAGCAGCCTCCTGTGGCATGCGTGCTCTCTTAGTCTCTGGGCATTCAAAATTAATGTCTGTGAAAGACTTGCAAGGAAATTGTAATGCATGTGGGTATCACATATTTTCAGATGCACAAATATCAACAAGAAGAGCGGCTTTCATGCTATCTATTCACTTGTCACTTACCATTTTTCTTCTGAGAGCTAACTACAAATTCGCAACCTCTGCTTCCTCACTATTTCGAGGTAAAACTATGAACTCAGTCTACGATACTGCTGTCGATGACGGATGAGGAAACTCAAGAATTCAGAGCTGTATAACCATCAGTTATATCGTATTTACCTCAGTTTTACGCATTTCCATCAGTTTTTACAATTTTACCTGGTTTCCCCTAATTTCAACACATTTTACCCGGTTACTCGAGTTCCAAACCACTGCTCTTGACAATTTGTCACATCAGTAAAACGTCTCTTGTCGATCTTGTGATACTATCAGCCAATAACACTGCAGCATGGCTCTTAGTTTCTGTACCGTTGCTAAACCATCCCCTCTATTTCTTTGTGAGAGCTATACACATGTAGAGTTATTGTGAACCCTGTTACACTGCCTACAACATATGAAACAAATACTGTTTCGTAGTGTGGAAAATAGCCAGCAGAAGCGGAGAGAAGTACAGGAACTACGTTCCTTAGCCGAAAAATTCGGTAAGATTTTATTACGATTGGTCATTTCTTCCTGTGTGGAAGTGGAATTCGTAGGATGAAGCCGGAGACTGAAATATCTCACCCACACGTTTGATGATTACCACCCCAACAAACGAATCATATCCATAGCAGTGCTCTGCCATCTATTTCGAAATTAGCTGCCCCTTTGAGGTATCTGTCGGCTAAGGATCCTAAGGAAAACTTTGCATTGTCTCGTCACGCATCTTGTCACTGTTTCTCTCACTTTAACCAAACCTCCCTGCAACATTGTGTCTGATTTATTTTTAATTGGCCAGAAGTACGAGGGCGCTATTCTGACTACATTCGATGTCTCGGGAAGGAACAGAATGAGTAACTTCTACATAATCAGTAAGCCTGAATATTTTGCTTTCGGAAAAAGCATAAAATATGTTCTACGCTTACACAATCGACTGTAACTAGTGATTTAGACCCGTATTCTCATTCCAGTACACTAACTGCCATTCTTCGAAGTCTGTTGGATACCTGCCTTACGTCACCTCCTTCAGCCTCACGATCTATCTTGACGCATGCATGCTGAGGAGGTTAGCACTCTGTATTGGTGTACAGCAGATACGAGCCATATACATCTGGAAATGTTGTGGTGGTATAATAGATGATTAAGGAGAAGGAGAAACGTATGTTTATGTATGATGGAGCTCCAGACGGAAGGAGTTTGAAACATTTAGGTACATTATTTGTACTGTCAATTCTAAAGTTTTGTTCTAGTGTTTGGTGTCTGTACGAAGAAGGTATTGGAAAGAGAGAGGTGGTCGTAGAACGTTAACACACACTCATAAGGCTACACAGTTCTGCAATTAAACATACTATAATGTTGAAGCAATTTGGTTTCTGATACATGAGCCGTGCAGTGCAAAGTGGCAAAATTACGAAAAATACGCGTAAATTGAGGAAAAACGTAACGAAATGCGGTAAAAATGAGGAAGAATGAGAGACTAGTTACTTATCTGCTTGGTGCAGGAAAATCCTTATACATGGGAATGAGGGTATGGTAGCAATGAGGAGTATGCGGAAAAGTCTACATGGAAGCTATGAGAACCACAGAAACAGTAATTAATCGTGGACAGTGATAAGGTGGCTGGAATAGAGTCCTTAACCAAATGTAGAGTAATCAATTTATGTATGTTTGATCACAAGCGTAGGTGTGACACCAAATTTATCGGCAACCACGTTATAGATATTAATAAAGTGTCCAGACGTGTGACTCCGATAAACTTTATGTCCTCCTCAGCTAAAGAGCACTGTATTACCAGCTTGTGAACTGCAACACACAGCCACAGAATAGATCACGTGTTTGACCCTGTGCACAACTCTAAGTGTTTCAAACTCTAACAAACAGTATTTACAATGTCCTTCTCTGTATTCTCTACCAATCACAAACATGCGGTGTGAGTTAACAAATTCCTTAGAGAACAGTTACTACATGGTTTCTAAAAACATTCTACAGTATGCCTACTGAGGTAATAGGAATACATGCAAGTTGACAGCTGCCGTAGAAGGAAGCTTTTCCAGAAAAGAGAATCATCTGCCTCTAAATCAATATGGATCTGCGTTAAAGGAGGATAGGGAGTAGACAGAGCAATCGGTTCAGGGAGATTGTAGCGAGGTAGACTGCCGACACACTCTAGAGAGGGGTAGACGTTGTGGAAGGTCATTTATCCCACATTTAACGATGTTTTCTGTTGTTCCCTCAGGCTGTATTAGTTGTGTGGTATTACCTACATTCAGCTCGTAAACAATTACGTGTTCTGAGCATGACTTAGAGTGTTATCCACCTGCAGTCGTTAACAGCAAACCTCCGCATACGACAGTCAGCAGAGGACTTCTAATGCATGTATTATGAATCTTATGCACCAAACCGAAGGGAAACCTATTCTGGCACCCTCCTCGAGATGAACGAAGGGGTATGCGAAATACTCCATTTCCGTGCTACATCTTGGACATAAATCGAGTCTTCACGTTCATAACCGAAGTGATTCTAAGTCAGACAGAGGTTTGTGAAATTCTGCAATCGCTATGTATGCATTTGTTCCACATTTGTTGTGTGGGTAAGACACTGTGTTCTGGTCTCAGAATTGTGCAGCATGGCATGCGGTATTACATGCCAAACGCCACTGCTATGCTTTTATGTATTTCCTCATAGGATGCCATTGCTTGATGCATTTTCCGTTGGTGACGACTATTTTATGGGACTGATAAACCTCTGGAAACTTATATAGTACATGTATCACAGAGAAATAATTTTTTAATAGCAGAGCCCTGTAACCCTACAGCGTGTTTATGTTCTATGATCATTTCTCTATTTCCAATATCATCTTCATATGAACTCCAACCAATAGGACAATACTACACAACTGATAGCACAAATGATTTAAGTAACCTGTTTCCAATTCCTTCAGTCTGAAGCTCCATCATGAATAAACCAAACGTTTCCTCTTTTTCTTAACAATGTATTATATCACCGCAACACTCTCAGATGTATCGGGATTGTATCTGCTGTACGCCAGTACAGAGTGCTAACTTCCTCAGCATGCATGCTTCTGGAGAGATCATGAGTACTGAAACTGCTAACATGAGTAAGACTGGTACGTAACAGTCTTCGATGAGCGGCAGTTACAGTATTGGAATGAGAATGCGGCTCTACATAGCTTCAGTCGATTGTGTAAGTTGCTTTCCGAAAGCAAAATACAGAGGTTTATGTGGAATGATCTCAATCTCAGTCTGTTCCTTCATGAGCGCCCCCCCCCCCCCCCCCTCAAATTAAATCAGAGACAATGTTGCAGGGAGGTTTGGTTACAGACAGGGAAACAGTTAGAAAATGCATCTCGAAACCGATATGTACCTCAAAGGGGCAGCTCATTTCGAAACAGAGGGCAGAGCGCTACTATGGATATGATTCGTTTGTTGGGGTGGTAATCGTTAAACGTGTTGGTGAGATCTTTCGATCTCTGACTTCATCCTACAAATGCGAAAATATATTGTGACTCCCGTCCACATAGTGGGAGATAGTCAATCGTAATAAAATCTTAGCGAACTTTGCGGCTAAGGAAAGTAGTTTATCCACTTCTCTCCGCTGCTGCTGGCTATTTCCCACACTACGAAACAGTATCGTGTATGCAGAGCCCATTCCAGGTGTGGAGACATTGGAACAGCGTATTCATGCAGTAGACCAGATACAGTATATCACAGCCAGTAGATATATCTCTTTGTGTGCAATCAGTGACAGGTTAGAACAGGCCAGGAAAACCGTATCGTTACATACATGGGGAGGAAACGGAGGAAGGAGTTGCAGTAGGAGAGGATGTAAGATTCGTTCCAAGGTGCTTAGTCTGTACCCACATATCTAGATGAACACATGTGAGCTGCCACCACTCTCTCCTGGCGACATCTTTTGGATCGGTTTTTGCGGTAGTGTGTTATTACAACGACTTTTTTTAATTCCCAGTGGGTGTGCGTTGGATTTTGAACTGTTGTTTACAAGCGGTTGTTTTTTCCACGACAATTTCGATGCATAATTAGAACAGTGAAGCATTTTCATTAGCATGTATTGTGCATCCTACAATAATGGTTTCTGCACTATGTATCTGTGTATGAACAAGTTCCTCAGCAGCTATGCAATTGTAGATCTGTAGGAAATAGCTCTTCCTACACCTCAGTGGTATTTTGCAGTCCTCTTGCTTCTTACCATATATCTGTATACAAGTTGCTTAGGAGCTAGGCACTTGAAGATCAGTGGGAGGCAATTCCATCAGCAGCGGTTGTAGGATAGTTCCCCTGCCAATTTCGAGTGGTATTGTGGATTAGGGCACACGCCAAGGTGAACATATTCACGCAATTGATCGGAAAAGGAGTACAAAGCCTGTTTCAAGCGTCCTCATTCGAGCCGATAGACCAAGGCGAGCACCTGTGGTTCATTCTGGTTGAGGTTGTAAAATAGGACGAAGATGTCTAGTGCACTATGATTTGACCGGTCATTTCAAAAAACAATCTCCAACAAAGGCAGTAGTTCCTATGAGTTGTAAAGGGCATCGTCAGTCCCTCCTACTGCATCACCATTATTTGCTGCAAAGTATTCTCCCAACACTCAACCTTTATCACTTCTTCCCATTCTTTGCGTAGGAGGCTGCAGAAGCAGTTCCTAGCTGTATGCTTACAGGTAAAACACTTACAAAACTTCCCTCTGTCCAACACCAACATCTCGTCAACTGAACACATTCCCAGCAGAAAAACAACATACTGTTAGAATTTACCGCGCATTTCGTCGGGCCATGTTCGGAGCGCATTTTCATGCGGAAAGAAAGTTTCTTGAAGGTTGTTCGATAGAGGGCCTAAAAGGTGAAAATCTGAGGGCGCAAGATGAGGTGAATAAGGTGAGTGCGGAATGTCTTCCCAATTAAACTCCTGTATAGTGTCTTTTGTCGGTCTAGCAGAATGCGGTTGGGCGTTATCGGGGAGCAGCATCACCTCACTCAGTTTTCCTGGTCGCTGTTCTTGGGATGAGTCTCCAAAGCGTCACAGTTGTTGACTACAAATGTCAGCAGTAATGTCTCGTGAAACGTCCAGGCTGATAGGCCGAGGTCGCTGAGCAGAACTTTCTCCAAACGTTCCATCTCCGACTGCGGGGCACATCTTCAAAGGCAAAGCGCCGCTGTACCACTGAAGATGTCTCCCACTATCGTAGATGAAACGTTAGGTGAAAGTTTTATACATCGACCACCGCCTATCAGAGCGGAATTTCACGTGAAGCCAGTACCGGCCGTAAATGTCTATGTTGTATGGTGAGCAGTGATGGTTACATCTCGGGAAAGTAGTTCGTAGTGCACCACATAGCCGCTGTTCCAGCAGACACTTAACATTATTTTCTGTGGATGCACGCAGGTCTTTCTAGGGGGAGTTGCTATTTTGATTAGGCTCAGTCATTCATTTCTTTTCCATACATTATGCGTAAAGACAGCATTTCTCGTCACCAGTGACGACACAGGGTAGAAATGGTCGATGTTTTTCACGAACTATTTGGTGACGAGCAGGTAGAGATGCACATATGGCTACTAGCTAATTTTTATGATTTTGGCGTAGAGCATGCCGTACCCGTAAATCCGCTTTTTAAATCTGCGATCCTTTTTAAAACGAGAAAACCATTTTCTTCCTGTGCTCTATCCTGTGGCGTTATCACCATACATGGCGCAAATGTTCCTGGCTGCCCCCACTGATGTCTCCCGAATACTGAACTCAAACAGAAGTGGCGTGGACTGGGCGGTTTTTTGGTTAGGTTTCCTCGGGCAAGTACAGAAAGGGCAACAGCGTTAAAGGGTGCGGGGCAAAGTCAGGACATTCGGGGACCAAGTAGCAATCGATATTGTAATTGTAAACTGTCGAAGCTGCATTGGTAAAGCACCAGAACTTCAAGCGCTGATAGAAAGCACCGACGCTGAAATCGTTAAAGGTACGGAAGTTAGAGATAAATTCTGCTGAAATTTTTACAAAGGCACAGACGGTGTTTAGAAAGGATAGATTGCATGTAACCGGAGGTGGCGTGTTTGTCACTGTTAGTAGTAGTTTATCCTGTAGTGAAGTAGAAGTGGATAGTTCCTGTGAATTATTATGGGTGGAGGTTACACACAACAACGGAGCTAGGTTAATAATTGGCTCCTTTTACCGACCTCCAGACTCAGCAACATTAGTGGCAGAACAACTGAGGGAAAATCTGGAAGACATTTCACATACATTTCTTCAGCATGTTATAGGCTTAGGTGGAGATTTCAGTTTACCAGATATAGACTGGGACACTCAGACGTTTAGGACGGGACAGAACATCGTGTGACATTATACTGAGTGCACTACCCGAAAATTACCTCGAGCAATTAAATAGAGAACCGACTCGTGGAGATAACATCTTGGACCTACTGATAACAAACAGACCCGAACTTTTCGACTCCGTAAGCGCAAAACAGGGAATCGGTGATCATAAGGCCGTTGCAGCATCCCTGAATATGGAAGTAAATAGGAATATAAAAAAAAGGGAGGAAGGTTTATCTGTTTAGCAAGAGTAATAGAAGGCAGATTTCAGACTATCTAACAGATCAAAGCGAAAATTTTTGTTCCGACACTGACAATGTTGAGTGTTTACGGAAAAAGTTCAAGGCGATCGTAAATGCGTTTTAGACAGGTACGGGCCGAGTAAAACTGTGAGGGACGGGAAAAACCCACCGTGGTTCAACAACAAAGTTAGGAAACTACTGCGAAAGCAAAGAGAGCTTCACTCCAAGTTTAAACGCAGCCAAAACCTCTCAGACAAACAGAAACTAAACGATGTCAAAGTTAGCGTACGGAGGGCTATGCGTGAAGCGTTCAATGAATTAGAAAGTGGCTCGAAACAGCATATCCAGACACTCCGGGATGATGATGGCTTTGAAACAGAGGATGACACGTGTAAAGCTGAAATGCTAAACACCTTTTTCCAAAACTGTTTCACAGAGAAGGACCGCATTGCAGTTCCTTCTCTAAATCCTCGCACAAACGAAAAAATGGCTGACATCGAAATAAGTGTCCAAGGAATAGAAAAGTAACTGAAATCACTCAACAGAGGGAAGTCCATTGGACCTGACGGGATACCAATTCGATTCTACACAGAGTACGCGAAAGAACTTGCCCCCCTTCTAACAGCTGTGCACCGCAAGTCTCTAGAGGAACAGCAGTTTCCAAATGATTGCAAAAGAGCACAGGTAGTCCCAGTCTTCAAGAAGGGTCGTCGAGCAGATGCGCAAAACTATAGACCTATATCTCTGACGACGATCTGTTGTAGAATTTTAGAAAATGTTTTTTGCTCGAGTATCATGTCGTTTCTGGAAACCCAGAATATACTCTGTAGAAATCAACATGGATTCCGGAAACAGCGATCGTGTGAGACCCAACTCACTTTATTTGTTCGTGAGACGCAAAAAATATTAGATACAGGCTCCCAGGTAGATGCCATTTTCCTTGACTTCCGGAAGGCGTTCGATACAGTTCCGCACTGTCGCCTGATAAACAAAGTAAGAGCCTACGGAATATCAGACCAGCTGTGTGACTGGATTGAAGAGTTTTTCGCGAAAAGAACACAGCATGTTGTTCTCAATGGAGAGACGTCTACAGACGTTAAAGTAACCTCTGGTGTGCCACAGGGGAGGGTTATGGAACCATTGTTTTTCACAATATATATATATATAAATGACTAGTAGATAGTGTCGGAAGTTCCGTCTTTTCGCAGATGATGCTGCAGCATTAGAAAATTGCAGCGAAATGCAGGAATATCTGCAGCGGATAGGCACTTGGTGCAGGGAGTGGCAACTGACCCTTAACATAGACAAATGTAATGTATTGCGAATACATAGAATGAAGGATCCTTTATTGTATGATTCTATGATAGCGGAACAAACACTGGTAGCAGTTACCTCTGTAAAATATCTGGGAGTATGCGTGCGGAACGATTTGAAGTGGAATGATCATATAAAATCAATTGTTGGTAAGGCGGGTACCAGGCTGAGATTCATTGGGAGAGTCCTTAGAAAATGTAGTCCATCAACAAAGGAGGTGGCTTACAAAGCACTCGTTCGACATATACTTGAGAATTGCTCATCAGTGTGGGATCCGTACCAGGTCGGGTTGACGCAGGAGATAGAGAAGATCCAAAGAAGAGCGGCGCGTTTCGTCACAGGGTTATTTGGTAAGCGCGATAGCGTCACTGAGATGTTTAGCAAACTCAATGGCAGACTCTGCAAGAAAGGCGCTCTGCATCGCGGTGTAGCTTGCTGTCCAGGCTTCGAGATGGTGCGTTTCTGGATGAGGTATCGAATATATTGCTTCCCCCTACTTATACCTCCCGAGGAGATCACGAATGTAAAATCAGAGAGATTCGAGCGCGCACGGAGGCTTTCCGGCAATCGTTCTTCCCGCGAACCATACGCGACTGGAACAGTAAAGAGAGGTAATGACAGTGGCACGTAAAGTGCCCTCCGCCACTCTCCGTTGGGTGGCTTGCGGAGTTTAAATGTAGATGTAGATATAGAATATATTGGAGATGTTTCGATTCCTCTACTTTCCAGCGTCTTCAGCTGCACTCACTCTCTCGAAATGATAAAATGACAATATTTAAAGTATTATAACAAAAGTGAACTATAAATAAAAAACGAAAATCAATAAATAAACCCTTAGCAACCGGAATACCAACATGCAACATAAAAAAACGTGGACCTAATTAAAGCTTGCAAGGAAACAGTGAATGCAGTTCTGTACTTCCTGCGCGTTACAGCATACAGTGCAGTTACGAGACCAAGGCGTAATGGCGTCTTGTCCGAGTCGCGTGACTCCGGCGCCTGCGGCGGTACGTTTACGCAGAACAATGGCGCGTATTGTGCTGCGCCCGTGCGCCGGCTTCCGGCTTCTTGCGCCGCCCTGTCCAGCTCCGGCCTTAGCCAGGGCTGTCCATTTATCGCCGGTGATCCAGCTGCGCCTTAAGCTCCACATTCGTCGCCGGGGCAGCCCAAATCCCGGCGGTGGGGCGAGCGATTGTAAACCTTTACCAACTAGCAGCTCCGATGCCGCCTCGCTCCGATTTCTCAATTCTTTCCCGTTTCCTTTTATTCCCCTTTCCTCTGTTTAGCTTCCTCGAACCCCTTGGGTGTTTTAAAAATTATCGCCGTTTCTTTCCTCTGCTCTTTCCGTCGTTATCCTTTTGCCTTCGTTTCCACCATCTCGTCAGTTTTTATGTTCTACTATCCTATCCTCTTTAACGCTGTAATTGACGTCGTTCTGCTCCCTCTCCCTTCGCTGAGGTGAAACAAACAGAGAGAACGAAAGAGCAGCCATGCCGAGTCAGAAGGTAGAATACATTGCGACATAGAAACTAAAATTTTCTTTTTCATTTGTATAGTTTTATCGGTATCCCAACCTTAAATTAATTCCCACGATCAAACACAGTAAAATGAATAGCAGCAGTGG
The DNA here is from genome assembly GCF_021461385.2 of Schistocerca piceifrons. Lineage (NCBI taxonomy): Eukaryota > Metazoa > Arthropoda > Insecta > Orthoptera > Acrididae > Schistocerca > Schistocerca piceifrons. The sequence continues at coordinate 357,614,037 of NC_060144.1, read as the reverse complement.
TGGAAATAAATATATCACACAGCACTAGCAAGTTCCCTTGTCCTAGATATACCTAATGGGCTCGTTATTTTTGTACAAATGTGTGTAAATATTACATTTCCAGTAACTACTGATTGGTATTGACAATGAGATGTTTATCAGCATTATTTGTTTCTGAAAATGTGAATTTAACCTATAACCCAAAAAAAGAGGCAGTTCTATAATATCAATAACAACTCACATACAAAAAATAAACGACAACTGATAATCCAAAAGTATAGCAATTTTATCAATGCTTGATATGATAAAATGTAGCAACTGTCCCTACGTATGTAACAGGTTCCTTACAAAATAGACTGTTACAGCATGTTTAAACGGAAATAATATCATGTGACTGGTAGTCTTGATAGCTGAACACGAGGTAACAGCTATGTAATCAATCTACACGGTGATTCTTATTAACTTTTAAAAATCCCCGAAGGGACGAAGATGATAATGAGACCAGCAATTTACTATAAGACACGTGGGCTCGCAAATGTCGGGAAACATCCGAAAAGTGGATGAGAAATGTCGAATATGTGACGTCACCAGATGACGTACCTCACCGTGCTTGCAGCTCTTGGGCTTGCACTTGCACTTGCAATCGAGAAAGCAGTGCAAATTTCGAACACTGTTCGTAAATGTGATCTGTTGCAAACGTAGAAGGTACAAAATTATTGTCCTAGATATAACCAAGTAAATCTATTCTTATTTTGTGTTTCTTTTGTTTTGTCCTTTCCTTTTTTACAGACATTGGGAGACAGGGATAATGTTGACAATTATAGACCTATTTCTATGCCATCGGTGTTTGCTAAAGTTATCGAGAGGGTTGTATATACAAGGTTACTGCAGCATTTAAATTCACATAATTTGCTGTCAAATGTACAGTTTGGTTTTAGAAATGGCTTAACAACTGAAAATGCTATAGTCTCTTTTCTCTGTGAGGTTTTGGACGGATTAAATAAAAGGTTGCGAACGTTAGGTGTTTTCTTTGATTTAACGAAGGCTTTTGACTGTGTTGACCACAAAATATTACTGCAGAAGTTGGAACATTATGGAGTAAGGGGAGTAGCTTACAATTGGTTCGCCTCCTACTTTAAGAACAGAAAGCAGAAGGTAATCCTCCGCAATATTGGGAGTGGTAATGATGTTCAGTCCCAATGGGGCACTGTTAAATGGGGCGTTCCCCAAGGGTCGGTGCTGGGGCCACTGCTGTTTCTTATTTATGTAAATGATATGCCTTCTAGTATTACAGGTGATTCAAAAATATTTCTGTTTGCTGATGACACCACCTTGTTAGTGAAGGATCTTGTGTGTAATATTGAAACATTATCAAATAATGTAGTTCATGATATAAGTTCGTGGCTTGTGGAAAATAATTTGATGCTAAATCACAGTAAGACTCAGTTTTTACAGTTTCTAACCCACAATTCAACAACAACTGACACTTTAATCAGACAGAATGGGCATGTTATAAGCGAGACGGAACAGTTCAAGTTCCTAGGCGTACGGATAGATAGTAAGCTGTTGTGGAAAGCCCATGTTCAGGATCTTGTTCAGAAACTAAATGCCGCTTTATTTACCATTAGAACAGTATCTGAAATAAGTGACATTTCAACACGAAAAGTAGTATACTTCGCATATTTTCATACGCTTATGTCATATGGTATTATTTTTTGGGGTAATTCTTCTGATTCAAAAAGGGTATTTTTGGCTCAAAAACGGGCTGTTCGAGCTATGTATGGTGTAAGTTCGAAAACCTCTTGTCGACCCCTATTCAATAGTCTGGGAATTTTGACATTGCCCTCACAGTATGTACTTTCTTTAATGTCGTTTGTTGTTAGCAATATTAGCTTATTCCCAAGAGTTAGCAGCTTTCACTCAGTTAATACTAGGCAGAAATGAAATCTGCATGTGGAATGTACTTCCTTGACTCTTGTGCAGAAAGGAGTGCAGTATTCTGCTGCATCCATTTTCAATAAGCTACCACAAGAACTCAAAAATCTTAGCAGTAGCCCAAACACTTTTAAGTCTAAACTGAAGAGTTTCCTCATGGCTCACTCCTTCTATTCTGTCGAGGAGCTCCTGGAAGAGCTAAAAAATTAAGCAAATTCCAGTGTTACATTCTTGATTTTCTTTATTTAAACTAACGACTTGTCGCCTGAATATGTTTCTTATATTTCATTTTATCTGTTTCTACAATCGTGTTATAATTTCATGTATTGACTCGTTCCATGACCATGGAGACTTCTCCTAAATGTGGTCCCACGGAACAATAAATAAATAAAATAAATGAAACATACGTCATTTATAGTAACGACGCACTACGGAAACATACTCATTTACTTGTGGTGCAATACAGTGGGGTTTTGTTGTACTGTACTTCACAATAAACCAGTGGAGACCACAGACCAGTAAATAAAATAATAAATCTTACCTCCGTGTAAACACATGACTGTCAAGTGCAATGAAGAAAATACTGCCTGCCAGACGCGGGACTCTAACCCTGACCTCCACGAGCTGAAGTCGCGCACGTGAGCCCGAAGTCACACCTACGGGACTACTTGACTTAGGTCGGGATGACCGGACGTAACAGACCGTTAGGCTAAACAGCTGCACGTGCGGCGAGTTACGTCATGTGGTGACGTCACATGTTCAACAGTTGTTATGCAATTTCCCGACATCTGCAACCTCGTGTGTCTTATATTAATTTTTTTTGGAATATTGATCCGGGAAATACAGCGATCTCTTGATATTATAACTTATTTAATAAATACAGTCGAGATCGCATTTAAGTTGCTAATTTTTATTTCTTAGGTGACCGGTCTCAGCCTCATCTACATTGCTTCGAAGGTTTTTAAACGTTAACAAGAATCACCCAGTGTAATACTTATCCTACGTTGCATCATACCAAAATAACAACAGAACTATCTTCTACAAAAAAATTAAAAATATATGTAACAACTACTCCTAATCTCATCTAGGTGAACTGACCAGACCCTAGTTGCGAAAATTCTTACTGTCAGTCAGTAACGATGAAGCAGTAGAATGGTGTGAACTCAGTTCCTATGACCATATCTGTGTTCCATGAGCCATCGTACCTGTTACAGTACAGCTAGGGTGACTCGTCATTCCGCCATTTACTCTTCTATTCGCGAAGCTACGTGCAAAGAACGATTGTCGGTATTCCTACGGATGACGACGTCTTCTTTCTCAGGATATTTCGTGCGATGTATGTGGGAGGAGTGGTACAGTACCTGACTCTCCTTAGAAAGCACAGTCTAAGATCTGTAATAGCATCCCTCTCCATGACATAACGCCATCCGTGCAGCGTCTGCCAATGTAGTGACTCATCAGTGCCTTCGCACTTGTTAAATGAACCTACGGCAAAACTCATCTCTTTTCTGGCATCTACTCTGTCTTCTTTATTAATCCTGACGAACTTTAATGAACCACACTTAGGAACCGTTATACTATAAATCATTTCTTTTGTGGGTGAGTTAAACACACTTAGTGTACTTTCAATGATTTTATCCTGGTATCTGTTTTTCCTACAACTGATTTTATGTGGTCGTTCTTGAGGTTGTCTCGAATGATTACTACCAGATCTTTTACGATTCTTGCTGTTTCCAGTGATTTATAGATAGTAATGTAACTGAAAGGTAATGAGACTTTCTACTTATTTACGTACATTACCTGACTTTCTTTACGTTGAGTACGTAGTGCGCCGAATTTCGGTAGCATATAAATCATTCTGCGTTTCGATAGTGTTTCCTCGCTGTGAAGCGTTGTCATACACAACAGTGCCATCCTCTAGCGAAGCTTCCAACGTCATCCACTAGATCAAGGATTCCCAAGCGTTTTTTTCTTTTTTTTGCATTACGATAAACTTTGGGGATACTGGTATTTTGATGGTGCTTCTTATTGATTATTCTCAAGCTGACTAAAATTTTCAAAAATGAAAAAAAAACTCTTTTTAAAAATGATTACTTCAAATTTCAGTGATAACTAATAACACAGACATCATTAAAAAGAAATTGAGATAGTGAAAAGGCCAGAAATAAACGCCATGTTGTTAATAATTCTTTGCAGAGCAGTTGATTTCCGTGGAACGCCAGTGCTCCACGGAACACTATTTGAGAAACCCTACGTTAGAGCCTTTCTACACGGCCCAGTCACATTAATGTGTCCTAATGTGTCCACCGACTTTATACGATGTCAACACGCAATACCTCTTCACAAACAGCAGGTGGAAGCACTACCAGTGGAGGGTATACAAAGCGTGTAGGGAATGAGGTGTAGGGACGGGGTGTGCGGTGACAAAAGTACAGTCGTTGTCGTAATGCGGAAACTGAGCGAGTTATCTGGTGTCCAAAAGAGTATGATAACTGACTTTCGAGCCAAGGGTAAAAACTGTTCACGTGCCGCTGTCGTTTAAGTACACTGTTAACGACAAAATGTTGCTGTCTAAAACCGTCACCGAGGCATTAGTAGGGCACCGAGAACCACAGATGGAGGTGAACAACTGAAACGATGACTTTTGGAGAATAAGCGTGCAACTATAGAGCGGGCGCCTGGTTCATGCACCCTTGACGGCTCCTTTTCATCAGCGGCAAAGACTCGAATTTTCACGTCAATACCGCAACTGGACGTCCACTTATTGGCGACAGGTGGCCTTGGGAATTTATCACGTTTTATCCATCAGACAGATGGCCGTTGGCATGAGATGTGATAAATCTGAAAGCAGACACCCTGCAAAAATCGTCGGAAGGGTCTAAGCCAGAGGGTGTTTCCTGGGTGATCTTCTCATTATAGAAGGCACAATAGATCAGCATAGTGTACATCTATCCTTGTGTACCACGTCCAACTCCACAATTCAACCTGTCACACAGCTCTCAGTGTACGTGTATTTTTTGAGTAGCACCAGGATGAGCTGACTGTGCTTTGCTGAACACGAAACTACCTGATTTAAAATCCAGTCGGGATCTGTACTGCTACCTCGATTGGACTGTTCGCGCCATGGATCCTCAACCTAGCGGAGCTGGCTCAGCACTGGAGTCGGTATGGCTCCACATCCCTGCCAGTACCTTCCGGAACCTCATTCACACCCTTCCTGCATGTATAGTACTGCGAAAGTTGGTTATTCAGCCTTTTTACATGTGGTCACATTGATGTGACTCTCTCTCTCTCTCTCTCTCTCTCTCTCTATGCCCGAGCACGCATCTGAAGGTTCAAAGGCCAAACGGTACCGACAAACCGCTATATCATCCTCAGCCGATGGACATCACAGGATGGGGCATGCGGTCAGGACACCGCTCTCCCAGCAGTTGTCAGTTTTCCTAACCTCAGCCGCTACTTCTCAATGAAGCAGTTCCTCAATGGAACTCACAAGGGCTGAGTGCACTCCCACTTGCCAGTAGCGCTCGATTGACCCCCAGGTGGCCACCTATGCAAGTTCTAGCCAGGCCTGACAGTACTTGACCTCGGTGATCTGACGGGAACCGGTGTCACCACTGCGGCAAGACCGTTGGCTTTATCGACGTGACTGTATACTGTATAAAGCTGCAGCATCATGAAAGCAGCACGCCAATAACATCAAATGCTTGGGTGTGCGAATGATCATAATTTCAGGGCAACAGCAGACGTAACATGTAAGGTGTCAGGAAAATCCAATACCTTCCATGAAAACACTGACATGATAAGTAAATCCGGCAGTATGTCACATAGCTCCAAATAAATCCTGACATAAAATTAACCAAAGTAATACGATCAACGAATGAGCAAATGGAATACCACAGACTAACACAAGAAAAGAACCCCTAAATGCATGTCATACCTTCCCACCGCGAAACAGACGCAGTTCCGAGGGAAGAAACGAGAACAGAAGCCGAGAGCAGAACCGTGTTAAGTTAGAAGGCCCTACAATAAGGGACGGACATCCACACAGCAGGCTGACCGCCAGGACCACCCCCCAGCGCATGTTAAAAAATAGAGCCCTTCAGAACAACAGTATAGATCTTACGATAACACTAAAAGGGCCACACCAGCTGCAAGTTTTAGCGTGAGACTTTTTCGCGTCTCTGTTACGTTGCAAACGTTAAAAACATTGCCACACCACGAAAAGTATAACGTTTCTCGTTGGATAGACAGAATTTTTGTAGGCGGAGCTTAAGGTTAACACTGAGACCCTGATTGGTCACTTGAAAACACAGCCAGATAGCTTTATTTTTTAAACCAACTTCGGTAAATTGTAGTAAGTGGAAGTTAGGAGAGAGTTGCTTCCGAGACGGCGAGCTGTGTGGAGCTGTGCCGCCCGCCGCCCCCTGATGCTGCCAGACACCGTCCAGGTAATGAACACACGTGATGCCGCATAACAGCGCATAATGCTTCACTCAGAACTGCAGAAGTCTCATGTGTTACATCCCCTTTTTACGTAATACTAGTGTCGATCGTCAATTAAATCTCATGGTGTTCACATTTGCTACTTGAAGTAAAAATCTGAAACACGATGATTTTTCTGTTATATAATTATTGAGAAGCCACATCAGCCACTGTAACTTACAACAAGTTAAATAAGTAATTAAAGATAATTGAGGGTCACTGTAGATCATTTGGATAGTTTTCTCTTTTATGAAACTTAACTTAAACCTAGATTATAGATGTGATATGGCATAGGTCATCCGTCAATCCATTGTAGAACTTGGAAACCCATTCAGGGAATATTCATTCACATTTTTATTGAATGCAGTTGGTTTTTATCATCCTGAATTAAAATATTTCCTTTTATCAATAGTGCAATTTATAAAGAATGTTTTGTGAGTAGTATAAAATTTCCAATGGTAAACTTAACTGCTTTTTTGACGTTATTTTACCAGCTAACTAAAAATAGGAAAGCCTTGAAGCCCTTCCACTAAATTTAGTTAATATTAAGATTCTTTTACAGGTAGTGCAGTGGAGCTGACGCTGAAATCATTAAGTGTTTGATTATATCATCGCTAGTCCCACTGAACTCTTCTGAACTCTACATGTCATGTGTGGTCTGGTGTCCCCTTACCAGCAACAGGTCCCAGGTTCGAACTAGTCAATTCCCTAAAAAACACGCTCAGAGCGCCGCTGCGCGAAAGTGGTAGGGAGACACGACATAGAACAAACAGACACCACGCAGAATGTTAGAAACAACATGTACCGTTGGCACTTCGGGACTAATAAATTTTAGGATACAATAGTGACAGAAGCGTGACACACCCCACATGACGATCATGCACTCTTCTATGTGGGCTCGTACAGCCGCATCACAAGCAGTGATCATGTTAGCAGGAAGATAGGTATTCACAGGGACAGTGGGACGACGTCTGGTGCAAGACAGACTATCAGTACTGCGACCATTGTTTAGGCTTCCCTTAACGCGGTGGCAGAGAGAGACGTACCAATAGTAGTTCTCCCGATGACAATACTGGACACAGGAGTAACACCACGTCATATTTTCAGATGGGTCCCAATTCCGTATACACCATCATCATGGATGTATCCGTGTTTTGTGGATCCAAGGAGAAACAAAATTGCCAGATTACATTAGTCACTGACATACCATCTTAGAGTCCGGAATGATTCCACGGTTTGCCATTTGGTACGTAACACGATCTACCCTGCTTCGCACAGACAACAGCAGCTGCATTTCTGAGTTGATAACTCTGCAGTTGTGAAGTGTCTTGAAAGTCCCTGTGACGTCATCTGTCAAGAAGATAATGGGAGACAACGTAATGCCTGCCTCAATACAGCAAGTAATCCAGATCTCTCACACATTTAAAACATATGACCATGGGCTGCCGAGGATCTTTCCCCTTACTACTGTGGCATAGAGATGAAGCAGCTTGGAGTCACGACCCGTATGTGTCGTCCAAGCTAAACTCGACTCTGTGACCAGTTAGATTACAGTCGTTTTCGTTACACTCACTCTATACGCCACAAATCACCTATCGAACAAGTTGAACTTTTTTAGTTCCTGTCATTCTAGGTGTTATAATCTTAACGGTCGGCGATGTGTACCGTGAATAGTAATGACCATATAACCCTCATTCTGGCTGATGTCGAAATCGGTTTTATCTGAAAGTTCTGAGTCACGTCACAAAGCTGGTCCTGTATCCTGTAATGTTGTAACTTATAGAGCGTCATTGAACGCATTCAGAAAGTAAAGAAACAATCTGGCCGCAGTTATCAAATGACTCTGAGCACTAAGGGACTTAATATCTGAGGTCATCAGTCCCCTAGAACTTAGAACTACTTAAACCTAACTAACCTAAATACATCACATACATCCATGCCCGAGGCAGGATTCGAACCTGAGACCGTAGCGGTCACGCGGTTCCAGACTGAAGCGCCTAGACCCGCTAGGCCACACCGGCCTGCCCCGCAGATATCCGCAGCCTTCAGCGTCTATTAGATGACGAGTGCGAACTGAGTTCTAGGCGCTATCTGTGGAATCCATGTTGATTCCTATATAGCTTATAACGGTCCTGTAGACTCTGGTGTCCAAAGAGATTTTTTTGTGAAACGTACACTTGATGTTCCATAATTAACGAAAAGAAGACATCGAATCTTATCGTTATTGTACGAGAGTTTACTGTGTACAACAGTGATCTCAATGTAAAATAAAGGTAATAAGCAAAATGTTCACTGTAATTAGCAGTAATTGTGTACGCTTAAATTGTATTAATGAATTTCGATTGTAGACTAAAAACTGTCTCCAGGCCCAAAACGACTAAAAGTTGAATTTGGTAAATGACTGCAATGGCTTTGAGATAACATAAATACTAGGCAAGAATTATGATGCGTCAACTGAATAAAATGAACTAGCGCGACCGTAGTTGTAGAAAACACGTGTAACATGATCGCTATAGACGTTAATTTAGAATGAAATGAAGTTAATCATAATTATAAAAAACAACATTACGCAACGACTAGCAACACTTCATAGAAACTGTATTGAAATATGTAGCTCACAGTAATGCTTGTATGCTGGTTTAATCGTTACCAGATGTAATTATTACTGTTTACTGATTACCTGAAAATTATGGCGCAAAATGTTTATTCATGGTAACAACTACTTGTCAATTCAAATGTAGCGTAGGCACATACAGATAATATCATTTACAGAAAACAAAATAAAATCATAAAACTTTAACTACAAGAGAGCCAGCTTACTTTTGTCGTAGAAATAGGAATTGTATTTAAATCACTTTTAATTTCAACTGATTGTCTCCAGTAGCAACGTAACGCCATGTCATCAACTATAGTTACTACTGCTTTTTATTAAAGTAGTTACTTAACTGAAAATCTACTGTAAATTTAACTCAATTTGTTTTCTTTTATTTCTTTCATTCATTACTTTTTTGGAAGTTATACTGAGGAGGATAGGGTCCTCCTGACAGTTAACGGCCTGGGTAAATAAAGTTTCACTTGCAAAGTTCATGCTTTCACTAAACACATCTAATCCTGCAAAAAAGTTACTATTACACAGCCATGACCATCACACAGCTATAAAAATAGTTGCTAGATCTTACTTTGCAGTGAGTTGCTTGTACTGCGAAGTAATGCTTATTATGAAATTCATTATTGGCAGTAGTCTCTTCTTGATTAGCGAGTAGCTTTAATGGATTTCGGCCACACAGTATTTTTCATTATTTCCAGAATTCTCTTGCAACCTTATACTGTCGCCTTGCTACATGTAACCCTCACATTGCCAGTGTGTTTACTATAACAACTTGACATAATTATTTCTTCCTTATTCTTTCAGCAAACATTACATTTTCATAAACAATAATCACTTGTACAATTCATAAATACCTATAGTTGCAAAAATGGATTTAAACTAATGAAATCAAGTAGCTGTAAAATAAGTCATGCACTGGATTGTGGTATTGCACTGCCTAACATTTCATTGATTCCTGTTGACAGTTACATTTCGAATGGAACGTCCAATAATGCACTACAGTGGCTAGCGTTTATAAATAAAATGTAATTATTTATGTACTACACCTCTGAGCAAAATCAAGTTGTTTACCGTAAAATACATAATAACGAATCATTTACAAAAACGCATCCATGAAGCAAGATGTGTCACTTACCATTATCCTACCAGATTAAGTATGGCTGTTATATATGTTACATACTAGTGTAACATACCATTATTCTTTTGATGGCAGCATTCTGAGATTTATTTATGTAATCATAACATCATTATTTACTGTACAAGTAAAGGAAAATTTATATTTCCGACCTTTATTGGTCAGCCTTTTATCAGATTTTTATCCCCAAATTGCTTTTACATAGATCTTATTTCCGGTCAGTACATTTACCTAGTTCTCTAACACCTAGTGCACTCTTTTCACATCTTCAGTTGTTTAATATTGGCGTATTTCCCATGTTTTTACATGTTCATTTACACCCCTTTCTTCTTCTTCTTCTTCTTCTTCTCCTTCTTCTTCGGTAGCACCACAGCCCTTGGTGACCCTTGGCTTTTTCAAAATTTTCCTCCAAATTATTTGCTGCTCTTTTCCTCCTCAGTACCCCCATACTCTTGAGATCCACTATTACCTCCTCAATCCACCTTTTTCTAAGTCTCCCTTTTCCCATTGTTGAATCGATCATACCTTTCATCATTTTCTTTGGAATTCTGACCTCACCCATTCTCTCCAAATGTCCTAGCCATCGTATTTGCTGTGATTTCACATAATTTACTATGTCCCTTCCTTGTACAAATACTTATAGTTCTGCATTGTAGCCTTTCCCCAGCTTTCTTCCTCCCTCATTGACCATACATTTTACGTAGTATTTTCTGTTCAAAGGTTCACAGTGCATTTTTGTCATTCATTTGCAGTACAAAAATTAATTATCTCAACATTATCAATGCTTCAGACATATTGTGTTAACACACGTCTAATAATTTGCCTGTCTAAGGACGACAGACAGAAAGAATTAGGGTGAGGTACGCTCTCAATTCCAAAAGAACAAAAATCCGTACGCTGAAATTAAAATTCCAAAATGTTATAAATACATGACCATGTTTGGACCACAACCTGTGTTAAGGGAGGTGTTATGCACAGACGTCATTTCATCCTGTGGTTTTTACAATCGATTTTTCATTATGTCTTTTGTTCTTAATCGGTATACTGTCAGTACGTCATGTCCAGGAGTAACACACTTACTTGACGAATATACACATGCTCTATCTTTGTTCAGTTGTTTAAAAACACTTCAGCACCTACTAATTTTACTCTCATTTCTGTATCATACATTCCTGTTCTAATCAAGGTTTGTACCTTCTGCTCTAATTCATTACTTTTATTTTCATAGAACGAATTCCGAACGACTTTCGAACTCTTCCATTAAATATCGTTGCGATTAGAAATATTATTTGCATATTTTTCCTGTTCTTCGCTCAGATCTTCATTTTGGTCCACTAAGTATCGTGTTTTTGACATACTCGATGCAGCAACAGATCCACATTTTTCAGTACTTATACCATGAGGTAATATATCTACCTTGATTTTGTATACATCTCGATCTTATGATTCCTATATCAATTTCATGTGATCATCGAAAACTACATGTTCACATAACTTGACACAGTTTCCGGCTGCCCGTACAATTCCGTCGACTTCGTTACTTTTGGGAATGGGATTAAGTACGTTCCGATTGCTTGCACGTCACGTGGCTTATCTTCCTCTTTATTTTCACTTATTTCATCTACATGGCGTAGCATCTTTTCTACATTACTAGCTCCTTTATGTTTCACACACTTCGTAACGATAACAACAAAACTTACTTTCTTTTACCTTTTCTATTCTTCCAAACTAGACTACGTTTGACCGAGTTTCGCTATCCATTTCCCATCCTTTACTGCAATTCAGAATACATTGTGTGGTACAGTTTGTTTTCTCACGACTGGATAATGTTCTACTATTGGCACTGCTACTCTGCTACTGTAAACCCGAGTCATTGCTGCTTCAACAACACCCATAGCCTCCTTCGATGTCACCTTCCATTCCTTAAGAGTATGAATATCATTATCCTTGCACTAGTTTCATGCTCATTATCTGCTTTTGCCTCTAAATTACTACAAATGATTTACTGCTTTTTTTCAATTTCTTCTTTAACTCCTTTGTTCTTCTACACATTCAGTTTATTTTTCCTAAATTTATTTTCTCAATTCACTGCTCATCTCAACTCCGTTCAGCTTCCTTCTAAATTCCTTGTTCATTGATTTTTTTAAGAGAATCTATTTTATTATTGAGTTTGTTGTTTACCTCATCTACTTTACTGTTCAAAGAGTAACTTAAAGAGTGTATTTTGCAGTTTAAATCCTCTTACGACCACTGACTGCGCCGATACAAGTGCTCGCTCGCTTAAAATTTTCTTAGCCGCGTATTATAACAACATTTGCAGCACAATCTCCATTTGGAATTAGCACGCCAACACACACGTGTGTTCCACAACACAGATGCTTCGCAACTCAGCTCTGCCCTCACTTATACGACTGAGCTCGCTCACATCAATGATGTTACTGTTACATGAACGATATTCTACGTCCTTCATGCAATATAAATTTCCCTGACATTGCCAGCGTGTTTGCTATAGCAATTTATTTTTTCAGTAACCATTACATGTTGATAAACACTAATTATTGACAAAATTCGTAAATATGTATAGTTACAAAAAATGGTTTTAAACTCATGAAATCAAGTAGGTCGAAAACACGTGAGGCACTGGGTTGTCGAGTTATAAGATGAATCCTGTTCACAGCATGAGAACATAGAACATGTTCTATGATTTTGTAACTAGCTGTCAGCGATAGATTCTTGTAGACACATGCGTGTGACCAGATATCCTTCTTCAAAATGGGAAAGCGCGGAGTCGGTTTCAAGTCGCTTGGAGACATTCACCGCTTCAGCAAAGAAATAAGATATTAAAGCCTGACGAAACATCGTTTTTATCTGCATAAACCTCTAAGTAGAGGCCAACATGCCCTCTGGTGGTATTATTCTTCCCAGGGAGTTGGGATCTCCAGTGCGAGCTGCGCAGTTAGTGTAGTGAGAGAGCTGCTGACTGCCTGCATCAGTGAGACGAGTTGTAAATACCGGCTACAGAGCTGAGGTGAAGAGAATTCGTCCGCTAAACACAATGATCCTATTCCAAATCTAGGTCAGGAAGTTTCTTGCCATTTACGTTTCTGTGGTTTTTCCAAATGTCGTGGTACTAATGATTGTTTTTTAGTGGGCTAGTTCGATGCAGCTTTTATGTAGAAGTAAGGCTCCATTCTCCTAGTCTGTCAGGATGACGTTCTGTTCTACCGCCTGAGCGTTGTGGGTTTCGTTGGCTGCAGCAACGCAGAGTTCAGGAAACTTATATATAAAAACGACAAACGAGGGCAGCTACATGTACGAGTCCTCATCCGATCGGCGCGACCTGACGTCAATCACCGGCGTCTACGTTCCAGCAGAGCGCTCGAGCTTCAGGGACGATCGCCGTCGCTACACCAACACGGAGTGCGCTGACGTAGTGCTGAATAGCGCCAGCTGAAGTTAGTGAAGAATGCTTGCAGTTCGGAGGGACTGAACTTAGCACAACTGGAGGTGGCTAGGCGAAGGCATCACTGGACCCCACGGAAGCCCAACGGCATCAGACCTGATTCTCGACGAGCATGACCAGCGACTGGCTCGATCGATACGGCTTTCTGACCTGACACACAGGTCCACTACGCTGTGACTCCGAACTTTTCACTAACTCCTGCTCTGTTGCTAGGCATATATCTATAGCATCCAAGCGCCGAGATGTTTTGGTGCCTGTTGGCAGCGGCAAGCACAGCCGATCCACGCGCAGCTGCAAGTGATACGCAGTCATGAGACACTTGCCACACGACGACGTGACGTCTGAGGCAGTTCGTAAGTCGGCAGTGTCATCAGCTGCGTGCTTCCAGGACCTTAAATGGATCACTGAGTTTGAATATTCCTGGGTGTCGCGGAATTCCTCCGTTTCTTAATAGTATGGCAAGAATATATGGTGGCAATTGAAAATCTGTGCCACACAGGGACTACTAACTCGGATTTCCTGTTTGTCACTGGCAGTCACCTCAACCATTAAACAACCTGAATATGCTTTCAGACCTGACTCAGAATATCATTGCCACTGATGTTTCTGTCTCTGATTTACGAATAGTACTACACGATATTTTGTACCGTGTGTACTGGCGCAGTGGTATAACATCTTCTTCTCCTCCATGGATTACGTGATTTTGATTGTTCTGGCCAACAGAGTCTAGTGACCTCTTTCGTAGTCCTCCCCTCTCTCTTGTCCCTCGTGATTTGTACTCAAGAATTAATTTTGGAAGTCTGCTTTCAGGAATACCATCTATAGGATGACATGGGCTGTTTCTGTTTAGGCCTGTTTTCTTGTACATTGAATCAATTTCTAATTCTTTCCTTATGTCTTCGTTTCTGGAGCCATCTTTTCTGGTGCACCCTTTAACTCTACGGAGATATCTCACTCTCTGCAGACTGTATCCCCCTCATACCTTTTGTGTGGGAACCCAGGTTTCAGACTTGTAGAGTGCAGTTGTTACTGCCAAGGCTTCGTAAAACTTCATCTGCTCTCTTAATCGTCAGTTTTTGTAGTGTTTTTCTAATTGTCCCACAAACTGAGTTAAATTTTAGTCTCTTGTTATCAGTTTCACTTTCGAAATTGCGTCCTATGTCACAGGTGAGATACTGAAAAGTGGTCACCTATTCCAGTATTACATCCTTCTTCTTTCCTTCTTTCTTCGTTTGGGTAATCTAAAAACCACACACCAATTTCAATGCTTCCTTCTTTGTTGTTCTTTCCTTTTCCTCCAGTACTCTTTCATCTTTTTACTACGTATCCTTTCACTCTGCTCGGACCATTTTGACCCTGTCTTCTCCTCTCTCTTGCCTTGGAATCCTTCCATTTTTAACACTTTCTTCTTGAAACTCTCTCTTTCTATTGCATCTTTTTCACTTATGTTGTTTCTTTCCAAATCTTTCCTAACTTTTGTATCCAGGCTATTGTTGACTTCTTGTCCCAAAGATATTTAAAAATCTGTTTGCTTAATCTTTTGCTGTTCATTCTGTAGAAGTGTCCAAGAAATAGCAGTCGCCTCTTTCGTAGTTTTTCATTTATGTTTTGCATGTACCGATAAACTTCTTCATTGCTTCTTAATTTCCATACCTCTGCATTTTTTGGTGGTCCAAGTATTTTTCGAATGATTTTTCTTTCTAGGACTTCAAGTTTGTGTAATTTGTTGTTCATTACTAAACATTCACTTGCATAAAGACATCGGTTTTACTACCGTGTTGTAGCGCTGTATCTTCAAATTTTTAGACAGCCTCCTTTTGTTGTAGACATTCCTAGTTATTCCATAAGCTCTATCCATCTTATTTACTCTTTCTCCTGTATCGAATTTTTCTATGCCATTATCGTGGATAATTTCTCCCAGATATTTAAATTTATTTACCCTCTTTATCTGGCCAATATCTGTTGCTAGGGATTCCAGAGCATATTTTATATTTGTCATAAGTTTTGTTTTTTGTACAGATATACTTGAACCTACTTTGTTGGCTATTTCTTCTAAGAGATTGATTTGCATTTCAGCATTTGTTAGGTTTGCAGAAAGAATGGAAAAATCATCCGCAAATGCTAAACAGTGAATTTCAGTACCTTTCTTTTTAGTTCCTAGTCTGATTGGTGATAGCTTCTGTTCTTTTAGTTTTTGTTTCCATTGTTTCACTATTTTCTCTGGTATGCATTTAAAGAGGAGTGGAGACAGGCCATCACCTTGCCTTACAAGTGTTTTTTTGATGAATGCCTTCGATATTTTACTCAGAAACTTTACTTTTGATTTGGTGTCTGTGAGCGTTTCACGAATAAGGTTTGCTAATTTAGATTTGATGCCAAATTCTTTGATCACTTTATCTAGTTTTCCCTATCAACTGAGTCAAATTGCTTTTTAAAATCTATTAATGTTACAACTATATTTTGGAGTTTGTAAGTCTGTGACAAATTATGGGCTTTAGGTTGGAAATCTGTTCTGAGCAAGATCTGCCGTTTCTAATTCCACCGTGATACTCTCCCAATTGGCTATCAAATGTTTCTTCTATCTTGTTTAGTAGTATTGTGGAAAATATTTTATAACCCACTGGCAAGAAAGATATAACTCCGTAGTTATTTACATTTTGCTTATCACCTTTCTTGTGCAAGGGATGGATGAGAAGCACTTTCCAGTCTTCTGGTATCTTTTCAGTTACCCATATTTCTTCAAACATGAGCTGAAAGTAGTTATAATTTTTGGTTGAGACCATTTAATAAGTTCAGCTGTAATTGAGTCTTCTCCACTGGTTTTGTTGTTTATCAGGGTACTTATTGCTTTTTTAATTTCTTCAGCTGTAGGTGGTGGATCTGCTTCTGTATTTTCCTGGGGATCTGGGAATTCTAGTTTACAGTTTGGTTATTCACAGTTCAATAATTTTTCAAAGTACTTTCTTAGTATTTCACAATCCTGGCTGTTGCTTAGGCCTTCTTTACCATTTTCATCTGTGAAGCAAATACTTGGAACTTAGATGGAACTTTAGATGACGTTTGAACATCTGGTAAAATTCCGGGAGTTATTTTTTACAAAGCAGTTTTGTATGTCAAGAAGTTGTAATTTCTCGAAAGATCTTGTAGCACTCTTTATTATTCTTCCTGTTTCTTTCCTTTGCATTCTAAATGCATCAAGGTGGTCAGGCTTCCCAGAACATTTCCATTTCTTCCACTGCTTTGTTCTTTCTGTAACTGCTTCTTCACAGATTTCATTCCACCAGACTTTTCCTTCATTTTTGTCGTTCCAAATAAATTTTTCGCTGCCCTGTCTATTTCTTTTGATATTTCTTCCCACTTCTCTAATTTAGTTCCTTTAATTTCTTCCAGAATTTTTTTTACCTCTTTGATGATGTTGAGCCTGTTTGTATTACATTTAACTAATTTTTGCTGTCTCTTTTGGTTTTTGTTGGGGTGAAGTTTCAGTATTACATTATATATTACAATTTCAGATTAGATAGGTGATTTTTCTTCAATGGTATAGCGTTCCTTTTATGAGTGGATATTTTCATGTTATATTCAGAAACCAACAAATTTAGATGGTAGACATCTCATTAAAGCTTATCTTCATTTTCTTGGATTTCTGTTTGATCATCTGCGTATAGTATGGCATTAAAACATTTCTCTCTGTTGATATTTATGCCGTAGGTGACACGTTGTTTTCGAGATCTGACTACGTCATCTAAGTAGAGCAGATAGAAGAGGTTCACAGTCTTAAATTCCTGGGATTACAACTTGATAGTAAATTCAGTTGGAAGGAGCACACCACAGAACTGCAGAAACGCCTTAACAAATCTGTATTTGCAATTCGAGTGTTAGCAGACATAGGCGACATAAAAGTGAAAAAGCTTGCATACTTTGCCTACTTTCATTCCATAATGTCATATGGTGTAATATTTTGGGGTAACTCTTCAAGTGAAACAAAAGTTTTCAGAGTCTAAAAGCGTGTAGTACGTATTATTTGTGGAGTAAACTCACGGACGTCTTGTAGAAACCTCTTCAAAGAACTGGGTATACTAACTACTGCCTCTCAGTATATTTACTCCTTAATGAAATTTGTCCTAAATAATATATCTCTTTTTCCAACAAACAGCTCAGTTCATACATACAATACTAGGAACAAAAATCATCTGCACAAGGACTTAAATGCACTTACTTTAGTTCAAAACGGGGTCCACTACTCAGGAACACTCATCTCCAACAAGTTGCCAGCAAACATAACAAATTTAGTTACAAATAAAGATCAGTTTAAAAGGAGCCTGAAACACTTACTACTGGCCAACTCCTTCTACTCCATTGACGAATTTTTTAATAGAAACAAATGATGTATTGTATATATACATACTATTAGTATTTTTACTTCAGCTTTAAAAAAATAAAGTGACATGTTCCACATCCACGAGTATATCCTCAACACGGATCTATGGAAAGAAAAACTAATCTAATCTAATCTGTTGTAAAGAGCTGGAGACAGGCTGTATCCTTGTCTAACTGCCTATGTTGTTGTTAACTGTACATAGAAGTTATCCTCATCTTCTATTACAGTTTTAGTCTCTTTGGAAAGAGCTTTAACGTAGTTAGTTGGATACATTGGGAAGCCTCTTTTATCCATAAGCTGCCACAGCAGCTCTGTCTATGGAGCTTTTCAAAAGCTTTTCCTTAATACATAAACGCTAAATGCGTCTCAGAATTTTCCTTTCTTTTCTCTACAGGTTGTTTTATACTAAAAATACCATCAGTGCGTAATCATCGTTTTCTAAAGTATATTTAATCTTCTAATGAAACAGTGCCAGAGATAGACCGCAGTCTATTAATTATGATAGTGATGTAGATTATATAGCCCCTTTTAACGAAGCTAATTCTTCTGAAATTGCTTAGGTCGCTCCCGTTGCCGTTAATAGCAGTCCAACAGGTTAACGAGATGTATCTTGCAATCCTTCAGTGAAAAACATTCGATTTTAAACACTTTGGCATTTATTCCATCTGTCCCCGTTGCTTTCCTGTTCTTCAGTTTTTGCACTGCTACATTCGTTTCTAAGATCTATGTTCAAGTTGATTGGACAATTTTCACAGTAGTCTTCGAGGGATGAATCATCATCCCAGAGATTTTGCCAATATGTTTCCCATCGTTCTGAAGTTATTACGTTTATTTTGGTTGTACAGTTCTATTTCTGGTTGATTGATTGATGTGTAGCATTGTATGCAATTGACTGTCTTCCATATGTGTCATTTTCAGTTTCGTTACTAAAACATTTTCATGATTACTGTTCCTTTTTCCTGATTATGTTTCTAGCTACATTTCTTTTTCCTACAACATATCAAGAGATGGGTGTGATTGCTGGTCGTTTGCTTGTCGTTTTTCTTTCATTTGCTTCTCTGTCTTCGTCCCAGATGTTTAACATTCTCTTTCTTCCGTAGATAGTTCATTTTTATATATTTATTTTTACCAAGAAATTTTTAATGTAGAACAGTGCTGATATGGACACTGAAGGAGCAGCATTATTTTACATTTCACAAAATATGCTTATACCACTTGCTCGGTTACACGTCGCACCTTAAAGTTTTGCAAAGAGCCTCGTGCCCCCAGCAGGAGGCGAATCTAATATTTTTCTACACGTTTACGGGTACTTTTTGTGTCCCATCCGTACATCTCAAATTTGAATTTTTGAATACACCATAAGTGATATGAGACAATATCAAATCCTCCAAAAACACATGTGTTAATCGGTTGTGAGGCTATCCTGGGGTTAGAAATTACATAATCTATAATGGATCTAGTTCCCTGTGCGCTCCAAGTATATTTATCAACGTCATTCTTTCGGAAGAAAGTGCTAGTTATCTTCAGGAAGTTAAAAGCGGAGCAGTCTCTAAGCTTTAGCTCATATTTGTTGATTTCTCCGTCTATTGCCACTACTAGTTAGGTTTGAGATTTGTCAGCCCTAGCATTGGGGTCACCGTATACTGGAAGGTTGTCTCATTTATTCTGCTGATTGACGAGTTGCAATTGTTCGTAGAAAGTATCTGTTCCTTCATCTCTATTCTCCTCTGCAGCATAAACGCCTCTCGTACACAAATGTCCTCTGTCAATCTTAAAGTGACTCAGTATTATCCTCTCATAAATATACGTGTTTTAATCTGTTTTATTCTTCCATATTTCTGATCAAATTTGTTCCTCAACTTTGCTACATAATCTAATGAAAGGGCCTATATAAGTGGTCGTCACACTATACCGGAACTCAAGTCACTTGAACAATACTTTCATCCTTACTCTGGGAAACTATGATCACAATCATAGGTGGAGGCACAAGCGGCCAAAGACACTACTAGCTAGGGCATAATCACCTACGACAAGCTAACATACACCAACAAGCGACAAACGTCGGCAAGCCCCTGCATATCAGCATATATGACAGTTCCACTTCAAGTTATTCGTAATTGCAATCCCTAAGAATTTAGATGAATTATTTGTGTGATTTATCGAGTAATCGAAATTTAGCGGATTCCTGTTAGGACTCATGTGGATGACTTCACACTTTTCATGATTTAGTGTCGACTGCCATTTTTTGCACTGTACCGATGGCTTGTCTACATGATTTTGCAATTGGTTTTAATCATCTGATGAATCTACAAGACGTTAAATGACAGCATCATTTGCAATCACTCTAAGAGGGCTGCTCAGATTGTCTCCTGGGTCATTTACGTAGATTACAAATAGTAGTGAGCCTAAGATATTTCCTTAGTGAATGCCAGATAGTACTTTTATTTTATTCGAGGACTTTCCGTCTGTTACTACGAACTGTGGTCTTTCTGACAGGACCTCATCACTCCTGTAGCACAACTGAGGCGATATTCCATAGGCACGCAATTTGGTTAGAAGTCGCTAGTGGAGAGGGTATCAAAAGCCTTCTGAAAATATATAAATGCAGAATCACATGTATTGTAGGCAGCATTCATTACTTCGTGATGTCGCAACTTCACTTGATTGGAAACTTCCTTGCTGATTAAAACTTCATGACTCGAACCTGGGACGTTTCCCTTCTGAGAGCTCAGTCGTTAGGGCATTTTCAAGCGTAAGGAAAAGGCTCCAGGTTCTATTACCAGTCCGACACAAAGTTTTACTCTGTCAGGAAGTTTCAGTCGTGGGATTAACTGAACATGAAGCGTTTATATTTGAATTTATGTCCGTACACCAAAAAATAAGAGAAATAACTGTTAGCCCTCGAAGGCGCAGCATTAAAAACCGGTAACTGCATGGAAAACACACACCTGCCAAATGACAAGTAAATCAACGGTCTCGTCAAGTAGAAGCACGTACAAGATGTGCCTCTAAACAAAAGGGAGGCCGATCTAAGCCGAAAGAAGCCGTAAATACTTGTCGTCACGCGGTGGATGATAAATGATTCATCATAACGAGCCGAACTAACGCGCGCCAGATACGATGCTGCTAGATTTAGCGACTGCCATAAATCCTCAACAAATAATTCGCTGTCCTTGTCGCAGCAGCAGAAGCTTCCGCGCGCCCTGAATATTGAAACAGCACCTCGTTGGGCCAGCAACGGCAGGGGAAGCAACTCGCGCACAATTCCGTGACAATAATTCCACGGGGACCAACGAAACGTTCGCCGTTAGTTCTTATCGCGGTGCGCGGACCGCCGGTGTCATAAATAATGCAAAACACTGCCGGGTAGCGTGTCCCACAGCCACGTGATCGCGTTCAACATCTCGCTGCCTGCACTTCCCCCGCTGTTGTTGCTGTTGCTCTAACGGCAGCCGATGGCTTTATCTGGCTTCTTCTACCTGCCGCGGCATGTGGTCGCTGCGTCTCCCCCCTCGACACGGATGAATAACGACAACAGGAACTGAAGAGCGGCGGCAAAAATACGCCGGCAAACAGATGGGGGCAGCACGCGGAGGGAAGGAATTTTTTATCAGCGTTGGGGGGGGGGGGGGGAGGTCTAAAAGAAACTTCGTTATCGTACATTCAATAAGAAACGCGAAAGTCCTGTTTATGTTTCTTGCTATAAAGGGGGAGATACGAATGTTCCTGGCAGTCATGGACAGGTGCAATCAATTTCTTATAAGCTGAGCTATATGGTGTAGAGTACAGAAAGAAATACGCTACAGGAAACTGACGTGCAACCGTAGTACCGTAACTAATATGAGTACAGACGGGTTGGATGGTAGACCATTTCAGAACTGCTTGGATTAAAAACGTTGTGTAAGAATCATGCAGTCTTTCTCACCTAGTATGAAATTTATGCGTCGAATAAGCATTGGCGGAAATAAAACAAAATTTCAGGGATAGCGTTAAAATTCATGTTGAACCGACGGCAGTGATAAAGTGCTGACGACTCAACTGTCGGTAGTAAAAATGGGGGAAGGTTATAAAAGCTGTTGAATGGAATGATAGTAAATAAAAGAAGATTTGATAATAACATTGACATTCAAACTAGGGACGGGAAGTAGACGAACTGATGGCTTCTGCTTCATTGAAAACAAAATTACGCAACTCAGACGAAGCAATAAGGTTTATGATTTATAAGAAGCAGACTAGCAAGGACAATGAGGGCATTCCAAGCTGAAGGCATTCTAGTATCAAACACAGGCCTCAGTTGAGGAAGAATGTTCTGAGAATCCTACAGAAGTGAATCATGGACCGTAAAAGAAGAACATCGAACTAGTTCAGATGTGGTACAGTAGAAGAATATTGAAAATTATGGGGGCATATGGTGAAAGATGAAGAGGTCCGTCGCCGAAACGGTGAGGGACGGAACATAGGAAGAATATTGGCAGAAAGAACGGACATGTCAGGGAGTACACTGTGTGGGGGTGGTGGAGGGGGAGGGGGGGGACAGAGAACGCGTGATTCGTGGGATAGCGATGTGTCGACATATAGACGGTGGTATATCACATACATAAAGTATAAAAGGGCACTGCATTGGCGGAATTGTCGTTTGTACTCACATGATTCATGTGAACAGGTTTCCGACGTGATTACGGGCGCACGAGGGGAATTAACAGACAACGCTGGATGGTAGTTGCACTTAGACGCATTTGAGGTTCCACTTCGGAAATCGTTAGGGAATTCAGTATTCCAAGATCCACAGTGTCAAGAACGTGGCGAGGATACAAAATTCCAGGTAACACAGTGATCCACAGCCTTCACTTAACGACCGAAAGCAGCAGCGTTTGCGAAGAGTTGTCAGTGCTAACAGACAAACAACATTTCGCAAAAAAACCCGCAGCAATCAATGTGGGACTACGACGAACCTATCCGTTAGGACGATGCGGCAAAATTTTGCGTTAATGAGTTGTGGCAGAAGACGGCCGACGTGAGTGCCTTTGCTAACAGCACGACATCACCTGGACCCATGACCGTGCCGATTGGACCTTAAACGACTAGAAAGCCGCTGGCTGGTCAGATGAGCCCCGACATCAGTTGGTAAGAGCTGATGGTAGGGTCCGAGACCCCACGAAGCCATGGATCCAAGTTGTCAACAAGGAAAGTGAAAGCTGGACGTGGCCCTTTTATGGTATGGGCTGTGTTTACACGGAATGGTCTGGGTCCTCTGCGGCTGACTGGAAAATGTTGTGTATGGCTACTTGGAGATCATATACAGCCAGTCATAGCTTCAGGTTCCCAGATAACGACGTAATTTCTATGGCTGACAGTGCGCCAAGTCACAGGGCCACAACTATTCGCTATTAGTTTGAGGAATATTCAGATTGCCCGACATGAATCCCACTGAACATTAATGGGAGATTATCGAGAAGTTAGTTGGTGTACAAAGTCCAGCACTGGCAAAACTTTCGCAATTAAGGACGGCTATAGAGGCAGCATGGCTTTGTAATTCTGCAGGGGACCAGCGATTTATTGATTTCATGCCACATCGAGTTGCTTGCACTACGCATGGCGAAAGGAGGTCCGACACGATATTAAGAGGTATCCCACGATTTTTGTCACCTCAGTGTAACTTACATGAAACTAGAAGGAGCTCTATATAACAAGAGCGGTACTGGAAGACAGGGATTGAAATACACGCAACTAATAATTGAGGATCCAGAATGAGATTTTCACTCTGCAGCGGAGTGTGCGCTGATATGAAACTTCCTGGCAGAATAAAACTGTGTGCCCGACCGAGACTCGAACTCGGTACCTTTGCCTTTCGCGGGCAAGTGCTCTACCAACTGAGCTGCCGAAGCACGACTCACGCTTGGTACTCACAGCTTTACTTCCGCAAGTACCTCGTCTCCTACCTTCAAAACTTTACAGAAGCTCTCCTGCGAACCTTGCCTACGAAAGGCAAAGGTCCCGAGTTCGAGTCTCGGTCGGGCACACATTTTTAATCTGCCAGGAAGTTTCAATAATTGAGGATGTTCGGTACACGTACTGCTCTGTGATAAAGAGGTTGGCAAAGGAAAGCAAGTCGTGGCTGGTGCATGAAGCTATTCAGAAGACTGACAAACAGAAAAAAAATGGCTTAGCGAAATGTGTTCTTTCGCGTAGTGCTGATACATTTTATACAGTGATCTCGGTTGGAGCTTTGCAAGGAATGGTAATTAGAAAGTAAAACATTGAGCTTTCGGTTTGAGAATAAGTTTGCAGAAACTTCTCCAAGTCAGTGACGTGTCAGGGTTACATCAGGGTGTTAATAACAACCGTATCTGATCAGTAATCATGCAGGCCACCTTGCACGAATCATAGTAATGAGATTCTTTGCAAGAAAAGAGTGTTTTAGCTTTCTAAAGCAATTGACATTAGAGATTCGACACATCGTCTGTTATTATTTTCCTTGACGTTATTGAGTGGAAACTATTTCAGTAAGAATACCAGTGCCTTCTTTAACAGCAATGAACCGAAACGTGTTCGGTAATAAATTATTATTGGGCACCTTCGGTGACATAAACAGACAGTGCGGAAACAGCGTACAGTAAAGCTTGCTACAACTGAGTCTCGAATTAAACGTCTGTGGCTGCATCAATATAGACTGCATAGTCATTTAAAGAAAAATTTTATTTATTGTAACACCGTTACACAAGCTAAGATATTACACTGAAAAAACACTCTTACCGTTTCTAATCAACATTAAACTTAAAAGCTATGTTGTGGATTGAGTTTATGGCTGAATGAAATACACTCTGATTGGACGTAAAGGGACGGAAATAGGTAGATTTGATGTACGTGTACTATCAAACAAATGATTACACTTACAGAAAAATTACATTATTTTTTCAGGAGAAATAGCCTGACAAATTGAGCAAGTCGCTATTGCTTTGGTCCAAGTCTGGTCCTTATACAAGCAGTTATTCGGCTTGACATTGACTGATAGAGTTGTTGGATGTTCTCCTGAGGGATACTGTACTACATTCTGTCCAACTGGCGCGTTATATCGTCAAAATCCTGAGCTGGTTGGAGGGGCCTGCCCGTGATGTTCCATACGTTCTCAATTTTAGGAAGATCCGGTGACCTTTCTGGCCAAGGTACGGAAATGTCGCCGTCTACGGGCTGGTATTATCTTGCTGAAATATAAGCCTCTGATGGCTTACCATGAAGGGGAACAACACGGGGAGTAGAGTATCGCTGTTCTGTAACGGTGCGCCAGTAACAAAAGGGTTTTGGTATCAAAATAAGTGGCCCCAGACCATCAACTCCCACCGATTGGTGGTGGATGCCACAATCGTGCCAGCCCCGGCAGTCAGTGGTCCTGACGACGATGGCGGAGGTAACCATTGAAAGCTTCGAGATTTTTGTTCGAATTGATGCGGCGTGAAAAACCAAGAAGATAGTATTCAGGAATGCCGCCGCGAAAGACTCCGAGGACACAGTGCAGAATATCGTAGCTTCTATCTTACGGTTTCCAATTGAGGTACGAAGCAACTCAAACCGCGAGATTTGGTGTCACCTTTGTCCTAGAAACATCTTATTGGGGAGATGGGAGACGTCTTTTAGAAATAAGAAGTGTGCTCCTCTGTGTTGTGCCCAGCCTGTGCTTATTTTGCGTTGCGTGTATGTTCTATGCATGATAGGCAGGCGCAGCGCTGTGACTGTCGAATGGGTGTTCTGCCACATTTGCGAAGAGTTCAATTTAAAGACGGTGGCCAGAAATACAGAAGCACCACAAACTCGACACATTACCATGCTTAAAACGGTGTAGAAAGACCATTAGCTTTCGAAATAGCTTAAAGTCGTGTCGGAATAGATTAATAAAAAGTTCCTGCATAGTCTTTAACGGAATCTTAAACCATTATTATTGGAAAGTCGTGGTAACTTCTACCGGTACTGTAAAAATGTTATGTCTTCGATACTTAAAATAAATAAAATAAGACCTGGTCATAGCTGTTCGCATCATGAAGTAAGTACGTCGTTGTTAAACAGTGACAGAACAGCTTTAACATTTTGAAAGGCACCCACATGCCTTGCTCATACTGTGGCATCAAGCAGTCAGGCCTGCAAGATGAGTGGTCTGCCATGCGAGTGGGCTCATTCTTATTTATCGAGTAACATGAACTCTAGTACTCACAATTAACTTACAAGTTATTCCCCTGTTAGAATATTACGCAACGGAAACGCACATCTGACTATTAGTAATTTACACAACACTGACTGTTCACTACGCACTGGCAATACCACATTTTCTTTCTCATTTAACGGCTTTTATCAACATGTGGCCAACGCACTGAATATGAATGGCGCACACATTATAAATTCTGGATATCATGACAACATACAATTCGAAGGAAAAGGCCACCAATCTTTTTCTTTTCACTATTTTATTTATTTCGATAAATTCTGTAACCTAAACACACAAATTCTATAACCTACAACAATAACACATGAGAATTCCGCCCAGTGGGCATGGCTTTACATTGGTGATTCTCTATCTTATGGTCTCGTAATTATTTAATGCTACAGTGCACTTTCTGGATAGGATGGTGGATCTTTTGCTACATCTCACACTTCGACTCTCACAACCATCATCACGAAACTTTCCTCCTGACCGAGCGGTACAAAAGGAACATGCATACCCCACTACCCCTGAAACTTCCTTGCTACTCTCCCATGCAAACCACACATACTTAAATTACATGACATACACCACAGTGCAACATGGTATACAACACAAGGAATCGTCACAACGTTATAATCACATCACTTTCAGCTTTCCCACTTCAATTAAAATTCATCCCAGTTTCACACGACACTGCCCCACTTCGTAATTTTCTTTCCTACTATGGACTCTGGAGGTTATATGCACGTCTTCCTGTGCAATGCAAGCCAAGTGACGTTGCTGGATAGACGGCTGACTCACCTTGCTTCTCTCTCAGAGTATTATAGTTTGAATCAAGCGTCACAAGGAAACATAACACGCAAAGTAATATTAAGAACATATTCATCACACACGCGAGTCCTCAACTGATACCATGGACGAGTACTTCTCTTTATCCTTTGTCTCATACACAGATTGAGACTCACACAGTACTCACCAAGTGGAAGTACTCGTCTCTAATTTCAAGTCCTGCACATGCCATTTCTTAAATATTTCCAACTTCTAGTACACACGCTAGTAATTCAGCCTAACTTAAGCACTCGGAAGTATTTCAACTTATTGCTACACGTGGTTTCATTGTGACCGTTGGTCACTTCCGAAGATTACTACGATCTCCTTAATATTACCTACCTGACATTTAATTCTCCCCACAAAAGTTCCTGAAATAGAGAAATAATTATTCTAAACTACTCTTAAGTATTTCACATGCATACCATGTCCCCACTATTTTGTCCTTACGGAGCACGCCTAAGACAGGTCTTACCAACACTAGATCCAGCGGGAGAGTGCTGAAACATGGCCGTTCTTCAGGTTCTCTCGCACCTCAGCCGAAATGGGGGAGCACCTTGCTACCGCATTGGTCAGCCACATTTCAGGTGCTCAAAGCTCCGGTAAGTTTCATCTCTTTGGTTCCACCAAAGGTGGCCAAAGGATCGTCTCAAAGACGATCATAGATTCACATTCACTATCTGCGGTTAGCAGACGACCATACATTCATTCA
This sequence comes from Schistocerca piceifrons, assembly GCF_021461385.2. NCBI lineage: Eukaryota > Metazoa > Arthropoda > Insecta > Orthoptera > Acrididae > Schistocerca > Schistocerca piceifrons. Next base: position 357,586,323 of record NC_060144.1, on the reverse strand, counting down.
TTTCACAGATCTCACCAAACTGGATGTAGGGATTTATTTTGTGGGAGTGCACATGTGATCAATTAAATAAATAAATAGTCATTCTTTCCGACACTGGTATCCGGCTTCGCTGTATTAATTGAAATTGAGTTATTGTTAGAAAAAGTATGTTGTACTGACAAGAATAACGAAGAATGTTGTACCCATTTTCAATGTCGGTCGGTACTGTACCCTTTCAATATAGTGCTCCAAACATTGCTCCAGTAAGGACAGCGTCCCTAGAAGTGAAAGGAGAAACTACATGAAAACTCTTTAGATATCCACAAACGGATCCGATTTCCTGACCTGTTGATTGCAGCGTTCCACACAGAAGGCACTCCCTCCTTGTGCACCTTCGGAAGACCGTCTAGACGAGCTGGTGCTGATGCATGTGATTTATAACGCTTCACGATGAATTGCGATATCCCAGGAGTGTAGACGACATTCTTGTGACATTAAGTACTGTTTGTTGTAGCCTATGTCATTTAGTACCGCTACTACTTTCTCACTGTGCAGACAAGTACAGTGTGGTTCCCTTGTAAGCAGATTGATTGACTATGTCCGTATTCGAAGTTCGTGAGGGCTACCCTCTCGCCAAAACTGCACCTGGAAGGCCACGCGCTATTGAAGATGTGTCATTTCGTAGATGGATTTCTTTATCGGCTTCTCCTTAGAGTGGAAATCCATTGATTTGTTCCCCTCCACTCATCATTCCATGTTTTCCAACGGAGCAAAGTTCATACTCTTGATGCTGCGTCTACTTCTGCCCTAGTTAGATTCGCAACAGTAGTTGGAAGTGGTGATGTCTTGGTGCACTGTTGCGTTGGACACAGTCGCTGAAATGTGTTACTTTGTAGAGCTGATGCCTTCCGTTGCTGTAGGCTGCTCTGCAATGTGGTCGCTACGCTAACACGGTCCTCTAAATGTGGTGATAGGAAACTATGTAGGCATAGATAGCTACACGCCAACAATGTAGCTGTTTTGGCCAGTTGCGGATGAGTGTACAGGATGAGCGAGAGCCCACTACACGCCGCGAAACACTTTTTTTTTTTTTCAGTCACCTCTCCCTGCCGCTTTATGAGTCAGCTAGTGAATCTTCGGGAATAGAAGACCAAGCTTCTTCATAACAGATGTCCGTCATATCCCACGTATATTCTCTGTGAAAATTACATATGCTCTGAGACAAAACAAACGACGCCACGGAGAAATTATCGGAATCGGTGGAAATCGGTAGATGTAATGTACATGTTCACGATTATAATTTCATAAAAACCGAATGACTTATTAAAGAGAAACAACTTCACAAATTGAGCAAGTCAATAAAGCCTAGGTCCAAATGATTCAAATGGCTCTGAGCACTATGCGACTTAACTTCTGAGGTCATCAGTCGCCTAGAACTTAGAACTAATTAAACCTAACTAACCTAAGGACATCACACACATCCATGCCCGAGGCAGGATTCGAACCTGTGACCGTAGCGGTCACGCGGTTCCAGACTGAAGCGCCTTTAACCGCACGGCCACACCTTAACCAAGCAGTTATAAGACTTGGCATTGATTGAAAGAGTTGTTGGCTGTCTTCCTGAGAGATATAGTGAAAAATTTTGACCTTTTGGTGCGTCGGAGGGCCCTCCCACTTTCTCAGTTGGTGAGGATCCGGCAACCTTTCTGGCCAAAATGGGGATTGGCAGGTATGAACAATTAATAGAAACTCTCGCCGTGTGTGGGCGGGCATTATCTTGCCGAATTGTAAGCCCAGGATCGCTTGATATGAAGGCCAACAAAACGGGGCGTAGAATGTCGTTCCATTTCACTGTGCTGTAAGAGCACCGTGGCTGAAAACCAAAGGGATTCTGCTTTGAATAGGAATGGCACCCCAGACCATCACTCCTGGTTGTCTAACCATATGGCGTGTGGCAGTCAGGTTGATATCCCACCACCGTACAACCTCATTGATGGTCATGGGAGCTCAGTTCGAAGAACGACTCATCACTGAAGTCAATTCTATTCCATTAAATGAGATTCCATTCCTAACACGTGTTTGGAGACTCCCCATTTACTGGGATACCAACCTGACTGCCCACCAAACGGCCCGACAACTGCCGTACTGGGAGACAAAGAGCAGCAACTTTGGCCATCCTGGACGTCAAATAAATCGCTATGTTTCTTCATTATGAAAACGAGTACACTGTTTTCCGAGCGCTCCCGACATGCTTTGTTACCCTCCACTGCTGGTGCTGCCATCTGCCGTCTGCACGTTGGTTATTGCACGTTGACACATAATGTAGGCGGTGTCCACATTTATGTAACTGGACAGGGTATATCTTCTAGTACATTAAAACACGTCATAATACGTAGTTGACAATGACCATTTTATAATCTGCCTATTGAACTACCTCTTTCCAGCACGAGACAAAACCACTGACGTAGCAATAATCGGCGTCGTCAGGCGTTGCCTGGAGACTGGTAGGCCAGGGCGGCGGCAGTCAGGTGGTGGGTGGTGGGTGGTGGGTGGCGGGTGGTGGGCGGTGTTTATCGGTAACGGCTCCGGCGTCGCTGATGGATGCGCGCTGCGCCCTGACGCTAATGGGAGCGGCCGGCGCCGCTGACAAATAGCCGCGCCTGACGTCATCTTTAGCGCCAGGTGCCGCCACCAGGTGCCTTACTTCTATGAAGGCGCCGCCCCTATCGAGCGCTTGAAGTCAAGTCTTATGTCTCCAACCTCCCCTTAGAATGACCCAACGCATTTTGACAAACTGTACTCCTGGTTTATAGAACACTAACAGAAGAACCCGGCATTGCCGAAGTATTTATTTACTCATTTTTTCTGTTAGTCCATCTCCTCCTTCCCCATCTCTCTCTCCATCTCCTCCCCTACTCTCTTAATCTGTCCCTCACCCTTGTCTCTGCATCCCTTCTCCGCCCGTCACTACGAAATCGCCCCAACCCCCCATCAATGGCCGGCCGGTGTGGCCGTGCGGTTCTAAGCGCGTCAGTTTGGAACCGCGTGACCGCTACGGTCGCAGGTTCGAATCCTGCCTCGGGCATGGATGTGTGTGATGTCCTTAGGTTAGTTAGGTTTAAGTAGTTCTAAGTTCTAGGGGACTGATGACCTCAGTAGTTAAGTCCCATAGTGCTCAGAGCCATTTGAACCCACATCAATGGGACTTTTACCGCCAAAGTAATATGAGTTGAAATCGATCCATGGGCTGAGGACGAGATGTTGAACATATGCCCATAAATGTTGCACACACGTATGATTCTCTGCTGTTTTACACCATTGTGCTCCAGAGAGAATACTAGATTTATCTGTGGCATTCAATTAGGTCCCAAAATACGTGAGATAAATAACTAGCGTGCTGCAGTGCTCATTCTGGCGAACTGGTTCACACAATGCACAGCCCAAATTAGAGACAACCTGAATTCATACTGTTGAAAGTATTCCAAGTAACTAACTAAAGGAAATAAATTCTCGTCCATACGCCTTTCCCTAGTCGCAGTCGGTAATCTAGCTACCACTGAATTTTATAGAGAAAATAATTATATACCTAAGAAATTTGCTAGAAATTGCTCCTAATTGTCCTTAATTACTCTTCAACGTTACCCTCTTTTCATTCCCCGCATTAGCGGATGTAGGTTGTTCTTAACCTCACATTGCATCTTTCACCGTTAGTAAGCAGCCAGTACATCCCTGCGTCCTTAAACAGTCGAAGTCCCCTTCAAAATTCTTATTCCTTTACAGAGTAGTTAATGTGTTAAATATCTGCGTCCAAGCAAAGTGTGGAAAAGTTTAGAAAAGGTTTTAAATTATATGATGAGTATAGTCCGGGTAATGTACGCTCCGTTTCAAGAAAACCAGATTTTTCACACATCTCAGTGTTTATGAAATCATATCTTCTAACTTATCAATTGTAGAATGGCGTACTTTTGCGGGTACATTCAGTGGTATTTGGTGCTGCCGTCTGTAAAATTTTTGCGAATACATACAGTAGCGAAGAAGAAATAAATTAAACGCCATTCCTGATGTGGATGATTTTCAAGCATCTCAGTATTTAATACGTCGTAACTTCTGAACTATGTGTCCATAAATGATACCATTCTGCAGGCACATTCAGTGATACATCTGGGTACCGTCTGCAAAATGTGTCGCTAACAGAGTAAGTAGTAAGAACGCAATAAATTAAAGCGTCATGCGTCATGCATGGTGAGACAGTTTGAGTGAATGAATAGCGGAAATGTTGCAAGCGATAAACTTTTTTCCTTTTATCGTTTTGTGTGTGTGTGTGGCGGGGCGGGGAGGGGGGGGGGGGGATGGAGGCGGCGGATGTCAGCGAGAGAAAATTTCATAAAGGTTTGAAACTGTGTGTCAAGGTCATTGCAAGTCGCTAACTGACCTCATTCTCAAATAGTTGGTGAACATAATCTGAGTATTTCTGAGTGGTGCACTACTCAGTGTTCACCTCTTTCATTCCCACCCTCACCCCTTCGAGAGATAGGTCTTTCTTAACACCATAGTGTTTCTTTTCGTCTAGCAAATAATGTATGAACCAAGTCTGACTTAAATCGATGCTGTAGTTTAGGACGTGACGTTAAACACACGTACACAATTTTTATAACAAACTGTATATTCTTTTTTTTCCTACTACTGGCTGGATAATGTATTAGAGTTTTTGAATTGGAAATGTTTGATGGCTTTTAACTCTGAAGTCATAAATGGAAGTTAATGAAATGTTTTTACCACCGCCTGCCAGACCGACACTATCATACAGATCTGAAATAAACTTTCTTGGAAATTTAATAGTAAATGTATTTTGCTGTATTTCCTTCTCTGTTGGAAACTTTACCTCTTCCTTCTGCTGCGACGGTCGTCTCGAATACAGCCGCCGTAGAAGTTCCTAGTTTTGACCGTGTCTCCTAATGGAAGAAACTTCTATGTCGATGCGGTGAGATAAACTGTTTGCGAAATAAATAGACAGGCACCGTGTTTCACTTCACTTTTACATTAACCCGGAATACAGTCATACACCATAGACTCCTCTCTTTCTGCCAACTTGAAAAAAGAAGAAAAAATAGAATCTCTGTTGCAGCGCATCTGTTTCTTCTTCTATCTTAAATATACGACTTTACACACATTTAACAATTTCATACGTCTCTGCAACGCATCCGAACGTGCTCCATGGGACTTATTTCGTTGGAACGGGCAGGCCAGTCCATTCGCCTAGTTTTCTCTCGTTCCCATAGCTTCTCCAACTGCACTACTTGATGCGGTCGGGCATTGTCATTCAGAAAAACGAAGTCAGGGCCGAATACAACAACGAAAAGACACACATGAGGAAGGAGTGTATGTCGCAATAACGTCGACAGGTGAGTATACTACCGTATTCAAAGATTTGGAGATCAGTATGGCCTGCTTCCCCGCAGCGTAACACTTTAATCACCAAACTGATTATATTTGGCAATGTTCAAAAATGGCTCTGAGCACTATGGGACTTAACATCTATGGTCATCAGTCCCCTTGAACTTAGAACTACTTAAGCCTAACCAACCTAAGGACATGACACAACACCCAGTCATCACGAGGCAGAGAATGGCAATGTTCCTGGGTGCACTACGTACCCTCATACGAGCAGAAGTGGGTAAACGTAATGCAGCCGGCGTCCTTGTCGAACATGATTAGCTGGAAGTTGCGGGTGTTACAGTGTGGGGAGGCATAACGTTGCGTGGGCTTATTGACCTAAAAACGTTTAAACTTGGTACACCCGATCGGTCAACGTTATTCTGGCACTGTACTCCTTCCCAAAAAATGGTTCAAATGGCTCTGAGCACTACGGGACTTAACTTCTGAGGTCATCAGTCCCCTATAACTTAGAACTACTTAAACCTAACTAACGTAAGGACATCACATACATTCATGCCCGAGGCAGGATTCGAACCTGCGACCGTAGCGGTCGCGCAGTTCCAGACTGTAGCGCCAGAACCGCTCGGCCACTTCGGCCGGCTACTCCTTCCCCACGTGCGTCTTTTCAGGAGTGTGTATTCGGTCATGACTTCATTTTTATGAATGGCAGAGTGCGGCCGCACCGAACAAAGAATATCGAGGAGCTCTGGAATGGGAGAATATTCGGCGAATGGGCCGGCCTGCCCATTCCAGCGATGTAAGTCCCATTGAGCACTCGTGGGCGGACTGCTTTGGGGAGACGTATTGCGGCATGTCCACATTTGTCAGCCGCGCTGGTGGAGGGATGGAACGTCCTGCGCCAAGGACACGTTACCCACCATGCGGACGTCGCAGCGCAAGCACTGCCTTTCGTGGTGATCAGACAGCATATTAGAAACCATGTGCCGCCTTTTCCAAGGACCAGGGAATCATAATGAATCACGGTCAGTTCATTGTAATAATTCTCGTTGAGTAAAAATGGCGTTGTTGTGCGTCTCTTTGTGTATTTCATTCAGTTACCTTTTGTACTTTACTCTTGGGGCTATCTTACAAGCACAGTCTTTCTCTTTATAAGCAACAATCTGTGTAATTGAAAATCCTACTGTGTTTGAATTCAATGTTGAGTGACAAGCACTAAACGGTAATGCATTTCCGGAGCCTTAGCCCATTTTCACGCCGCGCGGCGTTGCCGCCAGGTCTTGGCGTCTTGCCACGGTTCGCGCGGTTCCCCACGTCGGAGGTTCCAGTCCTCAACAGGGCATGGGTGTGTGTGTTGTCCTTAGCGTTTGTTAGTTTAAGTTAGATTAATTAGTGTGTAAGCCCAGGTGCCGTTGACCTCAGCAGTTTGGTCCCATAGAACCGTACCACAAATTTTACCCATTTTCACAAGTTGAACCACTATGAAATTAAGTTAATTTAGAGGAAGAAATGTAATCGTCTTGTTCTTCCGTTGGTTGTTATGGACTCTGGAGAAATGAGACGTAATACTTCTTAACACCAGATACCAGGTTGATTGTTGTGACGAGGAACGATGACGTGGCAGTTTGTAAAACGGTCTTGAGAAGGGTTACTTATGCCGAGACGATGGAGATTCCTAGAAAATGGGCGGAAGCACTTCTCTTGGAAGAAGGAAGTTTACCTAAACAGGCTAAAAAACGGTTTGTGCCCGTCAAATGTTATTTAAAGCATATTTCGATGCGAAACAGATGAAAATTTAGGAAGCGGTGAATAAAACATATAAACGTTCCTCTATCAAAACAACCTTTTTGTTCTGCCGTAACCACAAGCGCCGGAACGAAGAAGAAGAACGCAAGACCAGAGAAGGCGGTGAGAAGACGTCAGCCGGGAGCGCGCTGACCAGGACGTCACCAAGAAAGGGGCGGCATCTACCGAAGCGAATATAAGCGCCGCTCCTGCCAGCCGCGGCGCCACCGTGTTTGTGTTTAGTGTTCGCCGTCACGCTCCTACGTTCACTTGTGCCGTCGTGCCAACAGTTCTTAGTGTGTTTCTCGTCGAGTGTGAACGGCTTCGTGTTTTTTGTATTGTGTGTCTACTGTTTTTTCCCCTCCACTTTGTTCAATCTTTTATGTGTCTCCTTTACACTTTCTCATTGTCAAACCTGAGGCTGAAGAGCAGTGTAGGATGCTGCTGCCAGCCCACCTTGTACAGGTGTTACAATAAAAATAAAGGAAAAAACAACAAAAACAGCCTCGGCCGAACATTAGTGCACAGTATCAGCACGGCCTAGCAGAGAGTGCTATGATAACAGTTGTTAGTGATCCATATCCATTGCTTGTTTGGACTTTGTCTACAGCGAAGATCATGCATCTCTCCCATCGCTTGCGCCACTTGCTGTTCATTCAGAGTAAGTATAGTCAAAACTGCTTTATTGAAATAAAGCTATTAATGTTATTTGTTTGAACTGTTGTATAGCATTCCGAGAACGCAGCATCCCTTGGGCACCCTATAAGAGACGAGTGGGGAAGACCCCAGAGTTGGTGACGACGACTCAAGGCTTTTATCATACAATTACCACAAATTACAAAAACAAAAAAGAAAGAAACCGAAAAGACACTGTACGATTTCGTCGAGTACTAACAAGTTACGAGGATATGGAGTACCTTCGGAAATATGTGTGTGTAGGAATATTTTAGTAACAGAACCCAGTACGCTATGCTGCAAGGCGAATGTTTCACAGGAAACTATGGAACATAGTACGTGTTTCAGTGATGCATTACAAGACCTCTCATGATTTTAATACACATAAATCGCTTATCAGAATCGGCAGCACTATCAGATCGCGCAACCATGCACAGGACAGTACCGTAGCTGGACTCGATCGTAATCAACAGCAGAGAAACTCAGACCACATTTCCACTTGGTGGAACGATTGTAAAACATTGGCTGTAACAAAGAGAAAGCAAATCGTAGTAACTTATTACAAAATTAGTGGTAATCATAATGAGGTCACCTCGTGTAAGTATTTACAGGAAGCGATATTATATGAAACGATAACGTAAAATTAGAAGGGGAGGATGTTATAGCTATAGGTTAGTTTACCTAGGAACACACGATGTTTTTTGATCGGTGCTTCCGTCCAGTGGCTGATTCTAGAATCACATGAAGTAATACTCACTACAGCTGTAGTTGTTGTGGGAAGTGAGACTACGTCTGCACAGCATTTGTAACTATTTTGCGTTCCACGCGATTAAATTTAAAGCTATTTGGTAGACATTTTTATTCTGACAGAGGGTAGAGAGTGAAACCAGGTGCGGGCGCTTAGCCTACTACTGTCAAATAACACCAACTGGGCCCTCGAGCTTAACGTCCCATCCGACAGACGGGTCGCCGTCAACACTGTCGCATGCCCTCACTACATGAGACACTGCGGTGAGATTTGGAACTGAATCCAGAATATTGGCGCGAAGATTGGCAGTCAAGGGCTTTACGCCAGCACTCCCCTGCAGAGTAACGACAAAGGGAAAATTGTTAGCAGCACACCACGTACCCAGACGGTCACCCATCCAGGTAAGGGCCACGCCCGACGGATCTTAAGTTCTGTGATTTGACAGGAAACGTTGGCTGCATTTCAGTATGGCCTTCGTTATCAGACTGATGAATACATTACTGACAAAGTTTTTCCGACTGCAAAGTTTTTATGTTTCAATCGAATATTTGTTCCTAAGCACACGATCATGTTGCATCTTGCAACATGTTTTCACAGCTGGAGTAATATTAATGTCCTAAAATAATTTTTGTAATTGCAGAAGAAGATCGCGTTACATTAAAAGTGAATGCCTTCACTTACAATTGAAATAATACGATGGCAATCACAAAAGTAAGGTCTCCTATTTTTTATGAGTAAATAGACCTGTTTATTTCTACAATGGCTTACATCAGTTCACACCTTGAACATTTAGGTATTTTTCGAAATAATCATCATTTCTGTCGATGCATTTCTGTAGACGCTGTGGCAGTTTTTGTATGTCCATGTCAGCTTGCTGTCGTGCTGTTCAGAAAGTTATGAACCTCTTCTTTCACCTCGTCGTCGGAGTTGAATCGCTGGGACCACAATTAACGCTGACAGGTTCTGTGAGACTCTGAAAAAACTCAAACGGGCGTATCAGAACCGGAGAAGAGGAATGTTGAGCAAGGGCGTACACATTATCCATGACAACGCTCGCCCACACATCGCTCGACAAACCGTTGCTCTCCTGCAACACTTTCAGTGGAACATAATCCCCCTCCCACCTTATAGTCCTAACCTGGCGCCCAGTGACTACCGCCTGTTCCCTAAGTTAAAAGAACATTTGGCAGGAAAGCGATTCAGCTCCGACGACGAGGTGAAAGAAGAGGTTCATAATTTTCTGAACAGCATGGCGGCGAGCTGGTATGACTTGGGCATACAAAAACTGTCAAAGCGTCTACAAAAATGCTTCGACAAAAATGGTGGTTATGTCGAAAAATAGCTAAATGTTCAAGTTGTAAACTGGTGTAAAGCATTGTAGAAATAAACATGTCTACGTACTTATAAAAAAGTAGGACACCTTACTTTGGGGATTACCCTCGTACAATATATTTTAAATTTCTGCTCCACGGCTAGACGCAAATGTCGGGAAGTTGTGACGCTCCTATTGCTGCCTACTGGCACTTCCACGTTCAGTGAAGGTGTAATGTCGTTTCATTACATCATCTGTGGATGACGAACTGCGACTGTGATTTAAACTGGCGTTTATCTGGTAATAAATGTGCAACCAGTCGCTTTTATACGATTTATTCAACCATGGACACGTTTTCGAGATACTGCGAGCTCATCTTCAGATGGAGATGTTTCAGGAATATTATCTTGTTGGCCAAGTGCTGGTGTTGAGTGGACTGCCTTGTCGTACTCAAATCAGATTGATTCTTATAACGTTCATTATTACGCTATTTACACAAATAAACACAGTATGCAGCTACACTTGGTTTTACACACGTACCAGATAAACGCCAATAATGTCATTTTCTATGTCCAGCCAGTATTCTTCACCTCGTCGAGATACGTGAAAGCGAGGCGACACAACACTGTCATTGCAGTCAATATTTATTGATCAATAATTCAAATTATTCCCATCAGCTAGAGCCGTTGTTTAGCGGTTACCACCAAAGACCATCATTAACAGTTACTAGGCAGCCGAATCGTGTTTCAAAATGAATTAATATCTTTGGCTTGCGTAGCACATCCACACCAAATTAATTCCTTCAAAAGTCACTCACTTTATTTAACACATTTTATTTGATATGCTTTACTATGAGCGATATTCATACTTAAGCCCGATAATAAATGTCAATAATAAAATGTAAAAGAAATTTACTGTTAACTAACCCGACATCCAGTCAGTGATGTTAACTATTTTACGCAGTATTGAATGAACTTAAGAATCGCTAATATTCAGAACTACAACGCTAAGAGCTCGGATACTAAAATCTTGAACACAAAGACTCCCAGACGCTAAAGATCCACAGAGACTAACAGACGCGAAACACTGAGAGATCTGATAGACGTTAACAATACGTGCGTTGGAGTTATGAGGCAAAGAAATTAGTACACCTGCTTAATATCCTGCACGGCCTCTGCAAGCACGCAGAAGTGCCGCAACACGACCTGACATGGACTCGACTAATGTCTAAAGTAGTGCTGGAGAGAATTGACACCGTGAATCCTGCAGAGCTGTCTGAACAGCTCGTTGCAAGTCATCCCAGATATGCTCAACAATATTCATGTCTGGGAAGTTTGGTGGCCAGCGGAAGAGTTTGAACTCAGAAGAGTGTTCCTGCAGCCACTCTGTACCAATTATGGACGTGTGGGGTATCGTATTGTCCTACTGGAATTGCTCAAGTCTGTCGGAATGCACAGTGGACATGAATGGATGCAGGTGATTAGACAGGATGCTTACGTACGTGTCACCTGTCAATGTCGTATGTAGACGTATCAGAGGTCACATACCACTTCACGTGCACACTCCCCACACCATTACAGAGCGTCCACCAACTTGAACAGTCCTCTGCTGATATGCAGGATCCATGGAATCTTGACGTTGTCTCCATACCCGTACAGGTCCATCACCTAGGTACAATTTGAAACGAGACTCGTCCGACCAGGTAACATGTTTCCAGTCATCATCAGTCCAATGTCGGTGCTGGCGGAGCGTAAAACTTTGTGTCGTACAATCATCAAGGGTTGTGAGTGGGCCTTCGGCTCCGATAGCTCATGTCGATGATGTTTCGTTGAATGTTTCGCACGCTGATACTTGTTGATGATGTTATACAGCCCAGTCACACTAATGTAACAGCCACCTACGTTCGATGTCAACGTGCAATAAACACTCGCAAACGGCAGGTATCAGCACTAACAGTGGAGGGTATATAAAGTGTGTGTTGTCGTAATACGGATTCGGATCGATTTATCTGACGTAAGACAGGGCATGATCATTGATTTTTTGGCCAAGGATGGGATAATTTCCGAAACGGCTAAGTTTGTAAACAGTTCGCGTGCCGCCGTGGTTAAAGTGCACTGTGCATGGCAAAATGGCACGATCCTAAGACGGGGCGACTCATCTGTGGTGCACCATGAGCCAGAGATGACAGGGGTGAACTACGGCTTTGAGACCAGCAAGTGTTGAGCAGATGGTGGCTCAGATGAACCAAGGGGCTAACAACAGTGTATCCTCAACGACCGTTCAGCGAACGTTGCTGCTTATGGACTTCTACAGCAGGCAGCTGGTTCATGCACCCTCGATGACTGCTGTTCATCGGTAACAAAGGCTGTAATTTGCTCTCCACAGAGTGGCGGCAGTTGGCCTTTCCAGATGAATAACGTTTCATGCTCCATCGGACAGATGGCCGTAGTCGTGTACAACGTGAAACATCGGAAAGAAACATCCTACATTCAGGACGCAGCGTTATTGTTTGGGGAAAGATTTCTTCGTATTCTCTGGCTAATCTGTTCATTCAGGGAGGCACAATGGATCGAAACGATAATCTATCTATCGTTGTGGAACACATCCACCCCTGCATGCAGTTTGTTCTCCTACAGAATCAGGCATCCACCATCAGGATAATACAACGTGTCACACAGCTCGCAGTGTACGTGTGTCTTTCGAAGAGCACCAGGATGGTTTACCTTACTCCCCAGGCCATCCAATTCTCCTGATTTAAACCGAGTCGAGAATCTGTGGAACCACTTCAGCCGGGCTTTTCGCGCCATGGCTTCTCAACTGAGAAGCTCATGGCAGCTGGAGTCGGCACGGCTTCACCTCCCAGTCGGTATCTCCCAGAATCTCGTTGACAATCTTGCTGCTCGTCTCGCTGCGGCCCGCGCTGCAGAATGTGGTTAGTCAGGCTTTGGCAAACGTTCACGTTAATGTATTTGGACAACGTAAGTTAATCTTGTTTTCAAATTACATTCATTTTCCTTCCTTAAATAATTCAGTGGTGAGGGTATGTTAACAATTCACACATGTGGTTAATAGCAATTATTCGACGGCCTTCTTTCCCTGCAAAATTGCATTATCGTAGAATGCACTCCGCGAGTTACCTTCACAATAATAACTAATCTATTACCATTTTCAGGGGGTGTTTTAACTGATGGACTCAATAAGTTCCTATACAAAATCTATCAGAGAATCGACATTCGTAAAATGGTGGTTGTGCATTTTATATTTTGTAAAGTCGGCGATTAGAACGATAATGACCACAGCGGTGTTTGAACTATGCAGATACCTCCAGAAACTAAACAGACCATAATCAAAGATTTATAAACAACACAAAAAAAGACTTGACGTAAAATGGTTTATAGCTTTTGCTGTTCGAAGATGACAGTGTAACCATTATGATGCCATCAACAGAAACATTTGGACTCTCACTTTCCACTCTTTCACCACATGAAAGAAATAGGAAACGATGCAGATGTAGAAAAGACTAGAAATTGAGACCTAGACGACCACGTTGTGCTCTCTGGCTATTGTGTCACCCACTGCCCAAGAGCTTATTTGGATGTGGTAGGGTAGGGGCGTATGCTCAGCATACCACTCTCCAAGCTGTAATTAGATTTTCGGGCCTTTCAGCTGCTGTCCGTAATTCAAGCTGTTCTTTAGTTGTCTTCATGAGATTGAGTCCATCCTGCTGCGCTCCTCCGTCCTCTGCGACAGTTCAGGGAATTCTACTTGCGTCATCCACATGAGAGTCAGACATGTTGACTGCCCAGGTAAGGGGGCGGACCAGCCAAAGACTAAATAACAAAAATTACGTTGCTGCATAAAAGACAAGCGAACTCATTGGTAGGATTGTATCCTGGACACTGGCTTTGTAGCGGAGCAATGCTCCTTTAGCGCGAAGTTCCTCTGCCAGTCTGTCGCGTTACTGATAGTTCGACACTTTTGGTACCTATCAGCACCTATCTTTTTTGGTACTGGTACTATAACACTATCCTTGAAAACCGAGTGTACTTCGCCTGTCTCATATTTCCCCAAACCGTATGGAACTCTTCAATCGTGCTTGACCATCGAAAGGGTTTTAGTAGTTCTGAGACAAGTCGTCCACTGCAGGTAATTTGTTTGGAATTAGGTCTGTCAGTCCTATGTCATATTCGTCTGGCAGTATTCCACAATTCAAATCAAGAACAGAAGCCACCGTTAGTAACATAGAAGTACATATTCTCTGTGTGGCGATGCAACTTAAGTCACTTAATGAAGACACTTATTTTGTTCCGTATTGTGTACCAGGTTAGGTCCGTTCCTTCCAGAGTATCCTGATGTAATAACTCTCTATTTAACAATCAAATACAGCCACTCACTCGACTAAAGATTAGGTGACATCAGCAATCAAGGAAGAAAATAGAAGTAATTTGCTGAATTATATATACATATCACTGATATTAATTTCCTTTTTTGAGCAATCAGTCTTCTGAATGGTTTGATCTGACAGCCACGAATTCCTCTCCTGTGCCATCCCCTTCATCTTACAGTTGCACTTGAAAACTACGTTTTTAATTATTTACTGAATATGGTTCAAATGGCTCTGAGCACTACGGGACTTAACATCTGAGGTCATCAGTCCCCTAGAACTTAGAACTACTTAAACATAACTAACCTAAGGACATCACACGCATCCATGCCCGAGGCAGGATTCGAACCTGCGACCGTAACAGTCGCGCTTTACTGAATATATTCGAATCTCTGGCTTCCTGCACAGTTTTTACCCTGTACAGCTCCCTCTAGTACCATGGAAGTTATTTACTGATGTCTGGCAGATGTCCTTTCATCCTGTTCCTTCTTCTTGACATTGCTTTCTTCGGCGATTCTCCGAAGAACCTTCTAATTCCTTACCTTATCGGTCCGCCTAATTTTCATCATTCGTCTGTAGCATCACTTCTCAAATGCTTCAATTCTCTTCTGTTCCGGTTTTCCAACAGTCCATGTTTCATTACCATACAATGTTGTGCGCCAAACCTACATTCTCAGAACTTTCTTCCTCAAATTAAGGTCTATTTTGAAGTTAGTAGAATTCTATTGGCCATGAATGCCTTTTTTTGGCAGTACTAATCTTATTTTTATCTCCTCCTTGCTTCGTCCATCATAGATTATTCTGCTGCCTAGGTAGAAAAATTCCCTAACTTCATCTACTTTGTTATCACTACTTACAATTTTAAGTTCCTCGCTGTTCTCATTTCTGCTGCTTCTCTTCCTTAGATTTACTCTCAGTCCATATTCTGTGCTCAATAACACCATCCATTTCATTCAACACTTCCACTGACGATAGAGAATCTTAACGTTAGCAAGGGAAAAAGACTACACCCCTGTCTTACACCCTTTTTTATGCGTGAACTACGTTTTTGGTCTTCCATTAGTAATGTTCCCTCTTCGCTCTTGTACGTATTTTGTATTACCCGTCATTCACTAAAGCTTACTCCACTTTTTTTCTTAGAATTCCCAACATGTTTGACCATTTGAAAGTGTCGAACGCATTTTCCGTTTCAACAAATCATATGAACGTGTTCTGATTTTTCTTCTGTCTTGCTGTCATTATCAAAGACAACGTCAGAACGGCCTTCCTCATACCTTTCCTTTCCTAAAGCCAAACTGATCGGCACCTAATATATCCTCAATTTTCTTTTCCATTCTTCTCTATATTATTCTTGTCAGAAACTTTTACGTACTGAATTTCCCTTTCGGTATCCTCATATACTACCACTATTTCTTCACCTTCTGCTTGCGTCGTCGGCATATATACCTGAATTATTGTTGTCGGTGTTGGTTTTCTGTGGATTATTTGGACTTCGCCTTCATTGAATCCTAATTCCTGTTATACAATCATTTTTATGTCACTGATAGTGCGCAATGCACATGAAACCATTCTATTACTGAAGTAAAAAGATGAACGTAACGGTTTCCTAAAGAGGAGCAGAGTATTGCTTCAATATGTAGCGATGCTGTTCATAAAAGGTTACTTGCTTCCAACGATTACTTCCTTATTAATTACACATTTCTGTTGTATATTTTCTTAATAAGGATTTGTTATTGGATACCACTATGATTACGCTAAGGATTCTTTGGACTCGAACGCACATCTATGTTCTGGGAGCCACTTTTGTTACAGACAACAACTGCTGCCAACCAGCTGCACCTGACAATGGGGTCGTTGGTCTTTGATGATATATGTTCCCTTGCATTTGATATTATTTCATTATACCAACTTTGTTGCTTTTTTGGTAATGTTGTTAGTTGTCTTCTGTTCTGTAACAGTACCTGTATGAAAGCATTGAAGTGTTTTACTGTTTGCATACACTTCGTCATAACATTCGTTTGTGTGGAACGTACGATCAGGCCCTGCTTCATGTTAACGTCGTTTTGATTTTTCACCGTACTACTCTGTAAGTACTACGGGTGGGCTTCTCCTCATACGTACAATATCTACATCTGTGTCTACGTTCTTTACATATTTTTATTTTTATTTTACTTCTGGTCCTCCAGTGATGAGACTGGTAACAAGTGAAACAGGTTGAGAAATGAAGTTGCACATGTACAGCTGAAGGTTCAAGATATTTTGCTTAAAATAGGTAAATAAATCGACGCTTCGCTCTACGATAAGGTACAGCTGTACTTGGAATTTTTCAGCAAATGCCTTCCGCATTAACTCTGTGTATTTATTGCCTTGTCGAAATACATGTACTTAAGAAAAGTAGCCAGAATGAGATTTTCACTCTGCAGCGGAGTGTGCGCTGCTATGAAACTTCCTGGCAGATTAATACTGTGTGCCGGACCGAGACTAGAACTCAGGACCTTTGCCTTTCGTGCGCACACTCCGCTGCAGAGTGAAAATTTCATTCTGGAAACATCCCCCAGGCTGTGGCTAAGCCATGTCTCCGCATATCCTTTCTTTCAGGAGTGCTAGTTCTGCAAGGTTCACAGGACAGTTTCTGTGAAGTTTAGAAAGTAGGAGACGTGGTACTAGCGGAAGTAAAGCTGTGAGGACGGGGCGTGAGTCGTGCTTGGATAGCTAAGATGGTAGAGCACTAGCCCGCGAAAGGCAAAGTTCCCGAGTTTGAGTCTCGGTCCGGCACACAGTTTTAATCAGCCAGGAAGTTTGTTAAGAAAAGTACTTTTCTCCGTTGAAAGCACTTTGAAACGAAATGAGCATTTAAATACTACACAACGCATTTCATAGCTTTCATCAACTGAAACAAACAGTTACATTTTATACAAGAGGTGAACGAATTAAAAAGTCAATTAAGAATCATATACTTCATAGCTCTTATCAGCTGAACAAGATAGTTACATTTTATACAACAACAGAACTAATTTAAAAAAAAGTATTCTGCATATTTGGGTTTTGCCAACTTAGTTTCAAACTTACAACGTAACCCACACCCTAAATCTGCACCCCACAGCACAGCGAATTTCCCAAATCACTGTAAATACGTCTCAATTTTCGTTCCAACAAATAATCCAGACTTTGATACCATGAATGCCTTTAAGATGAACCAAGGGACTGAAATGATAGGCAGGCTCTTGATAGTGCAGCCAAAGGACTTTGGTGGCACGTAACATGGGCACTATTTTTAGTAAATCCCACTAGCGATCCTAAATAACGGGCACGAATGCCGCTCGGAGATGACGTGAACTGCTCATGCCCCAAAGAGTGGTCGACATGTCGCGTAGAATCGACCGCTGTTCCTCCCATCGAGTGACCATGCCGGCTGGCAGTCCGCCAAACGGGCAGACACATCCAGCGCCCCGGGTGACTGCTGGCATTCCTCGCGCACGTGCGCTGCTTACTCCTGCCAGCCAATATAATAAAAAAAAGTAACGTAACTCAATGAAACTTTTACCATACGCAGATAGGTCTGGTACCATGTAGTACGTACTGTAACTAAATGAAATACCTAATGAGACGTACCGGAACGACACTTTTATTTGAAGACAGTAATTACACTGCAGTCACGACGATTCATGATAGTGCCCCTCGACTTTACAAAATGCGGCACATGTTTCTTAATAGGGTACGTGATCACTACGGACTGCAATGCATGTTCTGCAACGTGATCACATGCTAGCCGCAATGTTGAGAAGGACTACTGTTGGTGGTATTTTGGTTCCTCCACCGGGGTAGTTGACAACTGCTGGCGATCGTTGTTGTAGTGAACATGCTGCAGTCTGTTTCCTCAACGCGTTACACACGCGCTCGATGCAATTCAAGTCGGGGCACCGGGACTCCAGTCCATTCGCCGAATACCTTCTCGTGCGAATAGCTCCTCCACCAGCGCCTTCGATGCGAACGCTACTTGTCATCCATAAAAATAACGTCAGACATGAATGCATCCCTGAAATGAGGCACATGGGGAAGGAGTACATTGTGCATCCCCGCCCCATAGCACCTTGACCACCAAAATGATCATTTCGACATGATTCTGGGTGTAGTATTCCTTGGTGGGAGATGGAAGCGTTTAATGCGCTCTGGGACATTGTGAGGCGTAGTGTCGCTTGGTGACCGATGAAGTACTTCAGGCGCCCAGGGACATTGTGAGACATGTCTGTTCAATAAAAGTTATTGGTACAGTATATTATTTACCCAGGTTCATCTTTTCAGAGCTACATTCCATACTGACTTCATTTTCGTCATCGAAAATACGCGACTCCATCGAACAGCGCTGGGGATGGAGCTGTCTGAGTGAGAGGATTTTTGGCGACTGGCTTGGCATGTCCTTTCCTTGATGCTTTTGGGACACGTAATGAAGCACGTCCATCCAGCAGTTATCAACCAACTTGGTGGAGGAATGGAACATCCTGCCTAAGAATTCCTTAACAAGCTTATGGCCAGCATACCAGCACGTTGCAGTGCTTACATTGCCTTCCGAGATCACATAGTCGACCGGCGTGGCCGTGCGGTTATAGGCGCTACAGTCTGGAACCGCGTGAACGCTCCGGTCGCAGGTTCGAATCCTGCCTCGGACATGGATGTGTGTGATGTCCTTAGGTTAGTTAGGTTTAAGTAGTTCTAAGTTCTAGGCGACTGATGACCACAGTAGTTAAATCCCATAGTGTTCAGAGCCATTTGAACCATTTTTGAGATCACATACCCACCTTTCGCAATGTGCAAGGGACCATCCTAAATCGCGATGACTGTTGTATTTTTACTGTCTTTGAATAAAAGTGTCTTTCCGTTTCGTCCCGTTCTGTGCAGTTATCTTGTGTACAGTACTATATCGATTCTTCCTTTGTATTGTCGTAGTTTCATCGAGTTATGTTACCTGGCTGTGAAACATCATGCGAGAGTTACTTTTCTGTTTAAGTTTTGTACAAAAGTGTACTTACCGTACCACACAGGCCTTGGGTAGTACAACCTATTTGCAAGTTAACACATGATTCCCAAATGGCAAGTTATCAGATGGTCCCATACAGCAAGTTAACAAATGATTCCCAAAGAGCTTTGCTTGCTATGTTTACAGAAAAAACCTATCACTTATGAATTTCTCACAAGATTACTATTTTTAATCTTGTGTGTACAAGAAAGTGGGTTAATTTTAATCATGCTATAAAATGTGATTCTTTCTAGTTCTTTCCCACTACTAGCAAGTTCTGAAATATCTGTTGACTCACAATAACGCACTATTGCACTACATAAGTTGTTTCTTTCTTGCAATAAATTCCACTGAACTCTAACCAGATGTTTGTGTGGGACGAATATGTAATTTTAATTTGCTCCTAATTTTTCATAGCTACAGAAATTTCATATTTACTCTTTCGACAAAAAAGTAGTTACCCTCTCCAAAGAGTTGAGTCTTCTACGCTGCAGAAAGCAGGTTGCAGGACGATCGTAGCCTATCAAGACTCTGTTCACTGTTCCACGATACTGATGCTCGTGTTAGTCGGCATCACACTACTATTACGGAAATATGAACCAACGGTTCAGGAGGACAATCATCACCACATTGTGGGAGCTCAACAGCCACGTGTGAGTAGTGTCCGAGTGAGCAGACAAGATGTTCGATTTGACGTGCAAGATCGTACCATCACGTCACGTACCTTCAGTTTCCCAATACGCTTCACTGCTGTAAGGCGAAGATCCACACGCACAGTGTAGAGCCTCGAACATATCGTATGTCGAGATTTGTTGCAGCTCTCCTTGACGTGGCAGCAGCAGGAGGTGTATCGGCGAAGGGAGCCCAGAGACGTCACTGGACACAGGAGCGACATCACGTAGCCTTTTCAGACGAGTTCCTTTCCTGCGTGCAGTATCATGATGGACTTACTCGTGTGTGAAAGCTCCGGGAGCAAAGGACATTTAAAACACTCCTCTTGTGTTGACAAGACCGATATCAGCCCCTAATTGTACTAAAGCAATTGTACGTGAGCCGTACGTGCCTCTTGTTCCCGCCATCATGTACTTTACACCTGTTTTTAACCTACGCCCACCTCACTACGTTAATTTAAATTGCTACTGTCACTGAGTTGCTGCTTTGCCTGACCGTGACCGGCGCTAGCAGCGTGTCTCGATATATCCCCTCTCGTAGTATCTTTGCTCGACTGCTATTACATCCCGGTCTTGTCTGTCGGAAGCCAGTTCGGGTTGCGAGTTCGAGTCTGCCAGTCGGTTGGAACATGTCTGGAGCGCAGTCCGGACCTCCCAGTGGGGGAGTTTCAAAGTGGCACCAATGCGGCCAGGTTGGAGCAGTGAGGTCTGCGTCAGAATGCCTCGCCCGACCATTGCCGCCACGCATCACTTGAGCCGGGCCACGGTCTTGGTGGATCGTCGGTCAGTCTTCCTACCGGACGACGCGTTTTGGTTCGCCGGTCGTTCATGAGTCGGCTGTGTGTGCATCGACTCCAAATTTGTCTTTGTGCGTGCTTAGTTACTGTTGGGTATCATTCAGGTCTTCGTGCGGTGTTTGTCAGGTTGTGCGTGTAGTTGGCGCTATTTCCACTGACGAATATTTTAGATGTTGTCGCCATTCTGAGGGAGTCGGTCGTTTGCTGCGGACCAGGGAAGTTATCTCCGCGCGGTGCAGTCGTCTGGGTCCAATGGCGGTCCCTGCGCAGTGTCGGAGCGTGTGTGGAGCTGTCCAATCACTACGAGCTTGGTGATTCACCGACCCAGGACGTCGAAGTTGAGTAGTGGTTTTCAACTACCCAAGCCACGTCCATTATGTTGTGTGGTTCGTTTCGGTGGTTTGCTGTTGCGAAGGTCTTCCTGTGAGCAACACTGTTTCTGTTGCTGAAATTTAAACGCCATACGGTGCAATTAACTATATTGGTTGACTACAGTTCGAGTGCACCAGCGGAATTTTCTGCCTTGTGGCCGTTAGTGTTCTGATTACCTGCCCTGGCCACTAAAGTAATTTCAGGCAGCGTCCTTTCCTCACCCAACATGGTGTGCAGTTTTGACAGCTAATACATATTTCAATGTGGATAATCACGTTGGTAGCTTTTGGTGTTTGAGTTCTCATGTACTGATTGGTGGCAAGCAAATCGTTGTGTTGGTCTGTCCGGGGCTGTCCCTTGGTTGGGTTGTGACGGATGAAGTGTAGCTAGGCTCACCACCTGTCTCACCTAAGTGACCGAGGGCAGACCGACCTTCCTGGAGGCTTGTGAGTGCCGTTTTCTTTCTTGCCCTTCTCACCGGTGTTTAATTGTCCGTTTATAATCTTAGCCAATGATTTAAAAATTCTTGTTTTTACTGTACTTTATGTACTTTGAATTTTGGAAAATCAATTGTGGGCGTTACGGCTTTAAATCCTTAATCTTGAAATTACCCTTTAAGCAAAACCTTGGGGCCTTCTGCCTTAAAGAATTATGGTAATATATCTTAAAATTTTCAAATTTAATTGTAGCCTCAGCCGCTTGTATTGCACCTTGCATATGTTTGTCCTATCTACTTTGCCTTGAGGCTTTCCAGCCCAGCTGTGATACCATATGTATTTTAATTATTTTATTTGCTATTTTAACTGCATTTATGTTTTGTTGACTTTAAAGATTTCTTTTTTGGAGGCCTTTAGCAGTGAAATAATTGCCTTCTTGAAACTCGTAGTTCTAAAGGTTCGGCTATGTGCCGTTTTGGTTGTAAATGTGTTATTAAATTACAATAAATTACAATTTTGAGTGAACCTGACTGACACTTTATTTGGCCCTTTCCACAACCCTAATCACCTGTTCTGCCCTGCAGGTTTAGCAGGCGTCTGAGCACGAGGTCATCACTGGAAAGATGCAAGTCCGTCACATAGCGAGGTTCTGGATTTGAAATCCACTAACCTGCTTCCTTCAGATGATTTCCCTTTAGCCGTAGTGCAAGCGCTGCTCGTTGGTCGTCCGATCTGGATGTGGAAATATAGCTGCAATGGTGAACTGTGAAGAGAATCCTAAACTATTTATTTTGACAGTAAAGAGAGTGGAACCGTTTAAAAGGGATGCAGCATAATTGTCTGATTATCCTGTAGTGTCGTCCCATACACTGCACTTAACACTTTGTTCTTTAATATTAATATCCCACTCAGCAACTGTTTGTAGATTACACGGAAGACACTTATCGCTCACGTACGCAACCTCACAATAACAGATTGCGAATATGCAAGTATAACCACTAAAACGTACTGTAATTGACGAGAAACACTTCTAATTTGTTGATAACTGAATCCAACAGTACAGATTGTACTTTTAATGCAAGAAATTCAACAATTAATTTGATGAACAAGAGGTACAGCCGACATATGTCTGCTCCCGATGGTCTCCCCTACGTGACTGTCTTGCCAGTTCTGACCTTCAAGCTGCGACACAAGGTAGGGATGTGTTGCCCTGTCTTTCAGAAGAGAACCAGCGCTCAAGGAAGTTTGTTTCACTGTATGTTCATTGCTGCCTAGTTCTGCCAACAAGGTTTTCTTAAGTGGCCGACAACCCACGTCACACAGGTGCCACGCTGTAAGTATAACGACACCCAACGTCATCTTCTCTCTCTTTCTTATAGTATGCTGGCTCGTTATTGCCCAACATTTCTAAATAGTAGACACCCATTATTTCAAATGAAATGTTACATCTTGTCAAACTGAATTCACCATCGTGTCTTGGTGTATGGTGTAGTATTCACTGCCACGAGGTAGGCAGTACCATCATCTCTGGTTCATACAGCTAGTAATTTGAACAACAGCAGTTACACTTCTGACTTGTGAAGGCCAGTGGTTGTGCCCTTCCTTGAGATCCCCATGGCATAAACTTTCAACAAGATGTCACAAGACCGTACGTCATCCATGAAGTCCTTACCTGCCTCGTACAGACGGTGTTTGCTTATTGCCCTGACCTGCTGAAAATGTACTAATACATATTGTCGAGGGAATTGCCCACATGTGTCATTCATGCTCTGGACGACTCGATGCTCATGTGGGTTAGAGAGTTGTTACTGGCTGAGGTGGCACTACTGTGTGCAAAATGTCGCACTCTGTCTACCCCGTAATCACCTACAACGTTAACTATGCATTATTCCTATTGTACCAAATACGCACACTGAGTATCGTGTACGCAAACTTCCTTATTTCCTAACCTGTTTGGTATTTCAGTTTTAATGGCTCCATCTATACAAATAAAAATGTATACCTTCGTTTGTTCAAAATCGTAAAGTGCCGAAAGTTCATCACCAGTTGCTTTGAGATTTTGACACAATAAGTGCTTATTTTTATGTACCTACTGAGCATATTTATATTGGAGATGGACAAAGAGAGGGGGAAGAAGGACATGGAGGAGATAGACAGACATGTGAGGAGGAGCTGAAGGAGGAGGTACACAAGGTGGGAGAAGGTGGAGATAGACAGAGAGACAGGGAGGAAGAGATGGACAAAGAGAGAGGGAGGAGGAGAGACATAGAGAGAGGGGTATAGGACAGAGAGAGGAGGGAGGAGACGTGCGAAGAGAAGGGGGGAAGGAGATGTACAGAGAATGGGTAGGACTAAGAGACTGGGACATATATCCGATTTCCATACTAATTTAGCAATTGTGAAGATTCCCGGGTTTTCTAAACTGAGCTGCAGCAAAGTGCGGCTGGGTACAGTTAGTAGGTGTATCCCTTTTTAGCGCCTCTAATGTTAGTCTACAATTTTGTGAGATGCCTTTCTATAATTCTCAAGGACACTGTACTAAACGCAGAGTGAGGGGAGGCTGTGGAATGATACTGGACTTTTGTTCAGGAGGACGATAGTTCAAATCCCAATGCGTCCACCCAGCTTTAGCATTCCTGTGTTCTAACCAAGCTGTTTAAGGCGAATACCAGGATCGTTGCCGTAAAAACGACACGGTGGATTTCTATTTCCAACCACCCACAGTCCGAGCTTGTGCTCTGTACTTAGTGACATCATCGACGATACGTTAAATTTCAATCTTTCTTCCTTCTACACCGAGACAGTATGCGTTTGTGGGTCCCCTTTGGCGCAAAACACTTTTGTTTAATTTCTTCCCCAAAATATGAGGCGTATTCCGAAAGTAGGGTCCGCTCGGTCATGAAATGGAAACCACGTGAAAATCTGATAAAGTGCTGGACAGTTTCTCTAGTATGCCCGTTGATCGCGTCACGTCTTTCTTCTCAGTTCTGTGCGTGCAGTGAGCAAGTAAAGATGCCTAGAAAACAGTGTCTCCCGCCAGATCTCGCCTGGTTTAATGCAGCCCACACAACATAACTGTCACGCATGTCCTCTTTCATGACAGTTCTCGGCCGCACTTCGCAGTGGAAATGAGGACGCCTCTGCAGCGTTTTCGATGGGTTGTGTTTGATCGCCCTCCTTACAGCCTGGACTTTGCTCCTTCTGTTTTTCATCTCTGCTGACATGAACCGCTGGCTATAAAGTCAGTGTTTTGGCATAGACAACGAACTGCAGATCAGCGTAGAAAATCTGACGAGGGCATTGGAAAGTTGGTACAACGCTACGACAAATGTCTCAGACGGAGCGGCCACTATGTAGAGACCTTGCTTGAGGGTGTGGTTAACTATTGCAAATAAAACACTTCTGAACTTCACTGTGGTTTCCATTTCGCGACCGATCGTACCTTACTTTTGGAATATGCCTCGTAGCTTCAGCGACAATATCGCCATCGTCAGTGGGTCTTTCTTTATTCTGAAACGTGTGATATTTGTACAGTTGCAGAACATTAAAAAACTTTATAGCATGTGTTCTGTTTCGTATCCACAACATTACCACAATTCCCAATAGTAGAGCACTGACGTATGTAAGTTCACAGTTGTATATGACATGCTGTATGCCAAAAACGGCAACAAGAAAATAAACCGAATAAAGGATAAGAGACACAGAAACCATGCAGTGACTCAAAATTGAAAAGGTATAATTACACTATTCACACAATACCGTATCTGGAACCAAACAGTACACATGCAACAAATTTTTGCAATATTTAGGTACGGGGCTAATTTTGCGCATTGTAGAATAAAGAAAAACGCACTGATGATGACGATATTGTCACTGAAACTAGTCTGGAGAACGCAGACACCGATCAATATAAGAGTTTTCAAGTTACAATGGCTCTTTCGACACTAAAGTTTCTCTCCACGCAATAAATGTTCTCCAGACTGGCGTGATTAATGTCCCGATATCTTTTAACACCAACGTGACGAGAAAATACTTCGTTGCCGTCTATGTATATTTCTTGGTCGGCACATAATTAATAACATTGACACTTTTTCAGGCTTTGTCAACATCAAAACAAACCACCAAAATAAAAGATAGCATCCGCAATTATCAATTACGGATGATACTTTTGGTCGAGTTAATAAGGTACTCTATTGGACAGGGACTGCGAAACTGCATCTTGCACAAATGGGATATATGAGAGAATTATCTGTGACTACAAGGCTGTACTGACAGAACCTCTAGAAAAGTAAACAAAAGTGTGTTACGTGTAGTTGTGGCCTGGAAGCTAGATGAATCGAGTCTTCGTCAAAGTACGACGCTCTCTTCTTCGTCTATACAATTTTGTAATTTAATATCTAATTTAAATGAGATCTGCACGCAGTAATAATAATAGTAATAACAGTATTAGCAACGACAGAGCACAGGTTTAGGGGACACACAAGCGCAATATTTTGTAGAGTTTTCAGAGGAAAATAACTAACATACAAGGGGCGGTCAAAAAGACTCCGTTTGAGAGTGTTGCTGCAGTGTATGTTCAACGTCGAGCAATTCCGATGCGGGTTCAAATGGCTCTGAGCATTATGCGACTTAACTTCTGAGGTCATCAGTCACCTAGAACTTAGAACTAATTAAACCTAACTAACCTAAGGACATCACACACATCCATGCCCGAGGCAGGATTCGAACCTGCGACCGTAGCGGTCGCTCGGCTCCAGACTGTAGCACCTAGAACCGCACTGCCACTCAGGCCGGCTCCGATGAGGGTATGCAAGCACCGACCTGTAGGTCAGGGATCAGTGTGTCGTTCGTGTCTTTTCGAAGTGCATGCGGCAAATTCAGAAATGTTTATCACAGCGACGACGTCGTTATCAGACGCGTCCAAACAGAACCAACGTGCTGTTATTCCTTCCTTTGCTCCCAAAGGACAAACACCGGTAGGCATCCAACGGAAAATGAAGAATGTGCAGGGGGCAGCATGTCTGTCGTAAACTATCGTTTTGGTCGCGAATGGACACAAGAAGCCCCCAAATCCGCAAATGTCGTACCGCAGAACCTACGCAGACTGAAGAGGGAGAGAGCTGAGTATCCGTCCCTTAGTCCTGATCTCTTCTCAACTGATTATCACTCCTCTGGTCACTTAAATATAGGCCTTGACTGGTCGACGATTCCTGCTGGTCGAGGATGTGCAGCAGCTACGGACTTGTTTACGTATCAGGACAGTCACCAAACGGGTATTTCCAATACGCTGCGTCGGTGGGGTGTGTTGCCTCAATGCTCATGACGATTTTGCCTGATTTGGCAAACCGATTCTAAGCTGCACCGCTTTCGTACTTAAACTTTTTCATTGTCTCTTATACAAACATCAATTTTTAGATTGTTGGCGTCATCAAAGCTATGTTAAAAGTAAGTAATAATAATGCAATAGAAGGAAGGTATCTGCATCGAATATTACTTCGCTTCGTACGGGAATCATATTCAGAAAGTCAGAGACCTGTAGAAAACGTAAGTCATCAATGGAATATAAACTGGCCAGTTGCCCTGCACTTCCAGATGCGATATCGTGCCTTTGCGTAGATTGAGCCATATCGTAGACCTTATGGTCAGTAATAGCTCCTTAAAAATTAATTATTGGAAAATAACACGCAGACATATTAAAAATACACTCAACCTACTGTGTTGGAATTCCAACACCATCTACCATATTAGGATAACTAGTTTTGTAAGACAATAATGAAAAACAAATTTTAAGAATTTGTAGATATCTTGGTATCCAATACTTGTTCTAAGACAAGTGAAACATGCTGATTCACTATATGCAAACCATTTGCCTCAATCGCCCAGCGATTGTTTAGATATAATCCTTCAACCATTTATATTTTACCGTAACGATTATGTTGCATGAAATAATAACGTACACAGCGTTAGCTAAGCAAATATTGAGACTGAGTCGCATGACATGTAAACTATATCGTAATATCTAGTTCAAGATTTAATAGGCACATAAAATCCCTACACAATGAAAAAAATTCCTTAATATAGGTGTTTTTGGTTTAAATTTCTTGACTATAGCCTTGAGTTTGTGCAGAGCATTTGGCATGTCACGCTGAAGAATCCTGCAGTATTCAGCCAACGTCGCTGCACTCCATCAACTCTGGCACCTTAACTCCTTCACCGAGATAGCCTGGAGAACACGTTCACCATGTTCGTCACTCACTGACCCTAGTTTTGCGGAGAAGAAGACAAAATGTGAGTCGAGGAGATCAATTTTGAGGTTCATGCTGACACCCAGCTTCTCGTACACACTGATGCACTTCTGCATAACATTTACATAGTCAGCTCATTGATGATATCCAAGAAAATTGGCTACAACTGATTTGCGTGTCTCCCACTCATTTCTTCCATTTAGTAAATCTAGAAAGAGGGCATCAGCAATTACATTCCTAATCTGTGGACCCATGAACACATCTTCTTCCAATTTGGCATGGCGATAGTCTAGAAAGTTATTGCACGATGGGACTTGGCTCTAAGCATTCACTTTGCATGTCATGACTGTTTAAAAAGTAAAAACCTGAACACCTATCGCCTCAAAATGCATCATCACTGGTGCAAAATTGATCGTGACTTTTAGTAAAAGAATTTTTAAAAGCCATGCGGAAGAGTTTATTCCTTCTGAGCTATTAAAAAATATCACTCACGATTCTTATGCTACTAGAGAGCACCACGACGGTTAGGCGCCGTCTGGTTGAAACATGTGTGAATGCCTCACGACCCACAATTATTCTGGGTATATCGAAAATTAATCGATAATCTCCGAACCAGCAAGGTGCAGACAATGAGCGACGATCATTTATTTGCTATTAATTTTCAGATTCTGATAAAGGTAGGTCGACATACGTTGCTATGCTGATTGCTCTTTGTCAGACAATGTGTTACATAACTTCCCTCACTATCTAAGTATTACACACGAATGAGACTCAATGTTTAGATACTCAGATAATTTTACTGTATCTGCATGCCAAATCTAGGCTTTCAAGATTCAGCAAGCTGGCAATGAGTCCATTGCCTTTACGAACCAGTACTGTTAGTGTGCAATATAAATGTATTATAGATGTAGGACCATTTCTTTCTGTTGCATACAGCTTATGAAAGTTCGTGTGTGTGTGAGTCTGTGCGTGTGTGTCTGTGTCTGTGTGTGTGTAACTAAGACTATTGAAATTTACGAATCAGGTGGTCAAAATTGTTTCTCTGGATATAAAGAATCATATTTCTTTCATATAATGGTACGATTATCCCTTTTTATGGGAGTAATCTATCCTTTTTTCTTTTTCTCTTTTATATTTTTTTAACGCACATATCTTTTTCATTATTGGCATACCCTCACGTGATATTTCTCTCATGTGTACAAATTGGTTCAAATGGCTCTGAGCACTATGGGACTCAACTGCTGTGGTCATAAGTCCCCTATAACTTAGAACTACTTAAACCTAACTAACCTAAGGACATCACACACATCCACGCCCGAGGCAGGATTCGAACCTGCGACCGTAGCAGTCGCACGGTTCCGGACTGCGCGCCTAGAACCGCGAGACCACCGTGGCCGTCTCCTGTGTACATTCAGACTGATTTAGGTACCATTTGTCTTTTCAAGTTTTTAGTGACAGTGTTGCGTGCTACAATTTTCGATTATTCTTACAAAACTTCTCTTGTGGGCTTCTTATTGCCATTTTTTTTTGGGGGGGGGGGGGGGGGTGGGGTTGATGCGACCCGCCACGAATTCCTCTCCTGTGCTATCCTCTTTATCTTTGAATAGCACTTGCAACCTACATCCTGTGTTATTTGTTGGATGTATTCCAATCTCTGTCTTCCTCTGCAGCTTTTGCCTTCTGCAGCTCCCTCTAGTACCTTGGAAATCATTCCCTCCTGTCTTAAAAGATGTCCTATCATCCTGTCCCTTCTCCGTATTACTGTTTTCCACACATTCCTTTTCGATTCTGCGCAGAACTCCCTCATTCCTTATCTTATCAGTCCATCAAATTTTAAACATTCGTCTGTAGCACCATATCTCAAACGCTTCGATTCTCTTTTGTTCCGGTTTTTCCACAGTCCCTGTTTCACTACCATAAAATGCTGTACTCCATACATTCTCAGACATTTCTTCCCCAAATTAAGGCCGATATTTGATATTAGTTGACTTCTCTTTGCCAGGAATGCCCTTTCTGTCATTGCTAGTCTGCTTTTGATGTCCTCCTTGCTCCACCAGTCGCTCGTTATTTTTCTACCTACATAGCAGAATTTCTTAACTTCTTCTACTTCGTGACCATCGATCCTGATATTAAGTTTCTCACTGTTCTCATTTCTGCTACTTCTCATTACCTTCGTCTTTCTTCGATTTACTCTCAGTCCAAACTCTGAACTGATTAGACTGTTCATTCCATTCAGCAGATCCTCTAATTCTTCTTCACTTTCACTCAGGATAGCAATGTCATCATCGAAGCTTATAGTGATATCCTTTCACCCTGAACTTTAGTTCCGCTCCTGAAATTTTCTTTTATTTCCATCATTACTTCCTCGATGTACAGATTGATCAGTAGGCGTGAAAGGCTATATCCTTGTCTTACACTCTTTTTAATACAAGCACTTCGTTCTTGATTGTCCACTCTCATTATTCCCTCTTGGTTGTTGTACGTATTGTATATGACACACCTCTCCCCATAGCTTATCCTTACCTTTCTGAGTATTTCCAACATCTTGCAGCATTTTACATTGCCGAACTCTTTTCGCAGGTGTACAAATCCTATGAGTGTGTCTTGATTTTCCTTTAGTCTTGCTTCCATTATTAACCGTAACGTCAGAATTGTCTCTCTCGTGCCTTTACCTTTCCTAAAGCCAAACTGATCGTCATCTAGCGCATCCTAAATTTTATTTTCCATTCTTCTGTATGTCATTCTTGTCAGCAACTTGGATGCATGAGCTGTTAAGCTGATTGTGCGATAATTCTCGCACTTGTCAGCTCTTGCTTTCTCTGGGACATGAGAATTATACTTTCTGCAATCTTGAATGTATCAAGGCTTCATTATCATTAGTTATGACAGATTTTATTCAGACATGCCGCCGTTAAAGATTCCAGGACACTTACGCGAGTCGTCTACGCTTTTTTAAGCACTCTCTCTCTCTCTCTCTCTCTCTCTCTCTATATATATATATATATATATATATATATATATATATATATATATATATATCTCCCTCTCTGTCTCTCTCACACACACACAGGCAATTACCTCGTTCACAGTATGGTCGCAAATGCTCTCTCCTAAGATCTTTTTCGGTGGGGTTACATGAAGTCTCTCCAGAGCAACTGGTCGTCTTACAACAGACAGTAGTGATATTTGACAGATGATAGGAAAATTCCATGAGCTGTTATATGCACTGACAGTGGCTGTCGTTGTTTTGAACGATTGTTACTGTAAGGTGTATGTAAACTGTTTATGTCAATATAAACAACATTTTCGACTATTATTTAAGTTTCTCGAAGTACTCTGATTAATATCTTTTACTATTCGTATCCTTTTACGATTCTTTGGAACTTCCTGCATAAATTGTTTGACCTCAGTTTCTGATGAATCAAGGAGTTGTAACCGCAACAACTCCAATTTTAATACTATTTCTTCTTAAAAAATGTTCCACTTGTGAACAGTAAATTTATGTGAGTATTTTATAACTGATTTTAATTTATACGGTCTTTTGTGTGTCTGAAATGTATGGATACGTTTGTACTCTGTGACTTGACAGGGCACAGAACTGTAAGGTAATACTGTAAGAAGTTGGCGGCCATCGAGAGTTCCTTGGAAAGGACCATGTTACAGCAACGCTCTTTCATTGTTGATTCTAAAGAATGGGCTGGAGACAAGAAGCACCTGCCAATGGCTGTGAGATGCCCTGTAACAATTATGAATCGGAGAATATCGAGTTGTGAGATATTTTCATGCAGAGCAACAAGGCAGGTGCTGTTGGGAAAGATTTTCTGGCAGAATTACCGTACGCCGTGTGCTCGACAATATTATAAGTGCGAAAAACTCGAGCAACAACAAGCAGAATATAAGGCAAATACATCTAACAAATAATATATCGTAAATATAGAACTCGCGAGAGATAGTAGTTACAAACAGTAATTATTAACTTGCACACGGCAGTTGCAGCGTCCAATTTGAAATCGATGGTTTTTGCGATGTGCTAACAGAAGATTAAATACGTTTTACGCCTACTGAAGACGGGTGAAAACCCGAAAGGGTGTCTGCCGAAATGAAAGTATACATTTAAGTTTCTGGTTAACGTATTTCTTAAAATAATAGAAAGGTATGCTCGAAAATAATGCCTCCGAATTTTTATATGAAAACTTTTAAATATTAAAAAACCATAATTAACATTCAACAACTTTATATTTCTCGTCTACGTATTTATTTCTCAACATGGTTCTAAGGCAGCGAACACATTTCTCCCAATGAGGCCAGATTGTTGATAATGTCACTGTCGACAGTCTGATATTGTTGACGGAACGCCAATATCAAATACGCGTGCCCCGCTTCATGGTTAACAGCGCAAAGTCCTCGAAAGTGTTCTTTAAGTTTTGGAATCAGATGAAAATCGGATGGGGCCCAGTCTGGACAATATGGTGAACAATCAGTGACAATGAAACCAAGGCGTCGGATTGCTGCAAATGTCGCAGCGCTCGTGTGCGGCTTGGCGTCACCACGTCGATAGAGAGAGAGAGAGAGCTACACGTGTGGGAGGACTCACCGAATTCAAAACGCTATTGCAGCACGCTATTTGTCACGCACCAACATACTCGTAATTGTGTTACACACTGTCATGGTATATGCTGTAATTCAGAGCCCTCTAGAGGCAGAAGGCCTCAAATATTCAGACATGAAGAATAAAGATGTAGAACGTTAATAATTTTTGTTTTATTTAAAAAGCTTTAAGGTGTGTCACATAATTAATTTCGGGGGCATTACTTTTCTACAGGCGTTCATCTAATCCACATCCACAGAGCTCAACAACCAACAAAATGGAAATGTTAGAGAACAGAAACCTGCAGAAAGTGCAAAGGTGGGTTAGAAAGTGCAGCTCGTAGCACCAAGTTAAAAAAGTGTTTAAGTGCAAATATGTTTACTAATGTGGTTAGTTTCTAGGGCAATCCGTCAAGCTAAGCTAAAGCTTTCCAGGTGCAAAAACGTCTAACAAGAATTATTTAATGGTGTAAACTCTAGCATATCCAGCAGAGGTGTGTTTAGGGATCTAGGAAACTAACTACTGGTTCCAAGCATATTCATTCCTTATAAGGAGGTATTGATATGAAGTGGTTACAGTCTGCTTGACCGTCTATTGTGGTGATCAGACGTGACCGACTGCAAACCTGACGACAGGTATGACTGCCCGCAAGTTCTCCTGCAGACCAACACTGGGCCACTGTCACATCAGAATGCCCCAAAAACATGGATGTCGCAAAATTCGACCACACTGACAAATGGAGACACACATTGTTGCCCCTTTCAAACGCTGTTAGGATCTGTTCGTGTTCGTGACAGTGATCACTCGATATCTGACGCTGTTGACGCCGCAAATTATGTACCTTGCCAGTGGTGGTACAACACTAATGCGATCTACTCTAATTCATTCTGTTGGCCGTTCCCCCACCTATCATAGAGAGTTGGAACTGCAATCACTTACATGCACGCCTATGGTGTGTACCTGTACACGTCACACTGAGAGCTGATCATGTCTTCTGAGTGCTTTAATTTTTTGTCACAGAAAGAAGAAAGAGAACGAGATCATTTTAGTACTGATGCGTACCTGTGGTTTCACTGAAAAGATTTTTTGTTGCTTGGATTCCATTATTCTCTCATTGTGACCCAGTTTCCAGTGACATGCACTGTCAAGAGCTAATGAGAAATGTGATGTATCTATTCTTTCGGACTCTTGGATGGGCTATGAATCCACAACCGTCAGCGCAGACTTACCTTTATCTTTGACCTCCAGTGGGAGTCTTAACGAGCACAGGCGTAATGGATGGAGACTGTGGATAAATGGTGGCGCTAGATGTGAACGTGGGTCAGCCGACTAGCGTGCCGAGATAGTCCGTGAACGTGCGGTTGATAGTGTGTGCAGGTGATTCAGTGGTTAACGCAACTGTCAACAAAGCAGGATTCCCCCGGTTTCGATTCCTAGTCTGGCACACACGTTCACTCGTTGCCGCTGATTCCGGAAAAAGGCTCGATGCAGCTGATATCATCAGTTCCTTTACTTTACTTTCCTTTCTCCCCTTTCACCATCAATTCACGTGAGTTTCATTACCTATGATCAGTACAAAAATTTGAATTGTTAATGTGTCGTTGTTTTACATAAAGTTGAGCTGGTGGGAATACTGTATTGTTTCTCAGTATATGAACTTTTCTTCAACTCGGTGTAAACTGCAAGCGATTGCCTTATTTCCGATGTACTTATGTTACGTTATAAGATCACTACGATGTCACCTACGAGGGTGCGGTGGTGTTATACGTTCCCCCATATGCTACTCATATTACTGACAAAAATCAAGAACAGCAGCTTTTTTTCCGTAACGAGATGTAACTTTATTCATACCTGTTTAGGTTCTTCTATCGGAGTGTTACTGCATTTTGTAACATGCGCACAAAGGAGATAGCAGGGCAGCTTATTCTGCAAACCACATATGCTCCAGAACTCATTCTTCCCTCTGGGAAGAAGTTACCCATGCGTGTAATTACTTTGTTGGATAGGACAGATCGTTCGCTGTCTTTTAGAGTGCTGCCGGTAACGCGAATCTTTGTCTTTGACCCAACAAGAGAATCACTTCACTCTAAACGCTATGATCATTGTATGTCGAAAATAGGAACAATGTTGCATCGCTGAACTTAGTCACCACCTGCAGGTAATTGACATGCAATGTGTGAAACATTTTCCTCTGATTCTGACGCTGACCATTCTACTATAACCGTCGCCAACAGGAAAATCATGAAACTCAGAACAGACACATGCCGAATTCGAGAAGCGCCGACTTCTCTATAAAATAAAACTTTACTTTATGGCAGCAGTTTTGAGAGGGAAGAGGTATATATCGACAGTAGTACATTGGCGTCAGTAGGTAATAGCTCCGTTACAGGTTCGCACATCTACCTGCACAACGGATCGAACGACATTAGAAAGCAAATGTTATTTTATTTTTATTTTACACGTGTAGTTCTGTAGGGCCAAATTCAGGAGCAAATCTCCAAGATCACGGAACGTGTCAGTACATGAAATTACAACATAAAAGTCATGGCAGATAAAAATAAAAGATTTATGAACCCAAAAAAAACACCCCATAAGTTTACGTAAATGCAATCAACAATATCACTTAGAAATCAGTCTAACTTTTCAAGGAACTCCTCGACAGAATAGATGGAGTGACCCATGAAGAAACTTTTCACTTTCAATTTGAAAGCACATGGATTACTCCTAGGATTTTTGAATTCTTGTAGTAATTTATTGAAAATGGCTGCAGCAGTATACTGCTCACCTTTCTGCACAAGAGTGAAGGAAGTGCGACCCAAATGCAGGTTGGATTTCTGCCTAGTATTAACGGAGTGAAAGCTGCTCATTCTTGGGAATAAGCTGATATTGTTAAGAAGAAACGACAATAAAGAATATAAATATTTGAGGCCAATGTCAGAATACCCAGACTAATGAACAGGTTTGCGACCTTACACCACTCATTGGCCACACTGTCCGTTCGTGAGCCAAATATATCCTATGAGAATGGGTAGAGTTACCCAAAATATAATGCCATACGACATAAGCGAATGAAAATAAGGAAAGTAGACTATTTGCCTTGGTGAACTATCATTTCCTTCAGGTACCGTTCGAACAGTGAAAGTGGCAGCATCAAGTCGTTGTACTAGATCCTGAATGTGTGCTCTCCCACAAGAGTTTGCAACCTATCTGAACACCTAAAAATTTGAACTGTTAAGCTCCACTAATCATGTTCACATTCTGTAAAGTTAAAATGTCGAGCTTTGTTGAACTTTGTGTTAGAAACAGTAAAACCTGAGTCTTATTGTGATTCAGCGTTAATTTATTTTCTACAAGCCATGAACTTTATCATGAACTAAAACAGAGCCAATGTTTCACACAACATCCATTACTACCAAGCTAGTGTCATCAGCAAACAGAAATATTTTAGAATTACCTGTAGTACTAGAGGGCAAATTATTTATATAAATAATATCAGGAGTGGCCCCAGCACTCATCCTTGGGGCACACCCCCAATCGACCATGCCCCACTAAGGAGCCACATCACAGCCCTTCTCAACACTGTGATTAATGACCTTGTGCTGTCTGTTGTTAAAGAATTAGGTGAACCAATTGTGAGCTACTCCCCGCATTCCATAATGATCTAACTTCTGGAGAAAAAGACTCCTAGCTTGTGCAACCTTTTGTTTAATTCATCCAGTACCTCACAATGAAAAGAGTCTATAGCACTTTCAAAAGTGCTCAATTATCCTTACGTACATAGCCTTTTCAATAAATTTAACAAACACTGATGACATAGCAAGAGGTCTAAAATTGCCTACATTATCCCTTTCTTCCTTTTCATAAAACGGCTTTACTTCTGATTACTTTAATGGTTCTGGAAACTGACTATTCTTAACTTTTTATAGAATGGCTTTACTTCTGAGTACTTTAATGGTTCTGGAAACTGACTATTCTTAAAGGAAAAATTACAACTATGGCTAAGTATAGACTTAGCATGTGCAGCACAGTACTTTTGTATTCTGCTAGGCACTACATCATATCGATGAGAGTCTTCAGTCATTAGTGATTTAATTATTGACTCAATCTCCCCCTTGTACGTATCACAGAGGAGTATTTGACACATCAGTCCCAGAAAGGCGTTTTCTAAGAGTTATATGATTACCTGTAGAAACCAAGTCTTTATTTAATTCACCAGCCATGTTCAGAAAGTGATTGTTAAATACTGTATGTATATCTGACTCATCAGTAACAAAACTATTTTTAGTATAAACTGACTTTATATCGTCGGCCTTATGATGCTGACCAGACCTTCCTTCAAACTGACCCTAGGGTTTTAGTTTAATCCTGTGAATTAGCTATTCTATATGAAAACCACATACTCTTTGCTTTCCTAATAACATTTTTAAGCACCTTGCAATACTATTTCAAATGGGCGACTGTAGTTTGATTGTGACTACTTCCAACATTTTGATATAATTCCCACTTTGTTCCATATGATATCCTTATTCCGCTAGTCAGTCACCCAGACT
This sequence comes from Schistocerca piceifrons, assembly GCF_021461385.2. NCBI lineage: Eukaryota > Metazoa > Arthropoda > Insecta > Orthoptera > Acrididae > Schistocerca > Schistocerca piceifrons. The sequence continues at coordinate 357,549,372 of NC_060144.1, read as the reverse complement.
GCCTTTTACTGTTAGTACCCTGTTTACAGCGTTATAATGGAAAGCAAATTTCAAATAGCATTATATTCGTCATCTATGTTATCGGCATTATAAATATCCCGCCACTCTTATTCCTTAACGAGTTTTAAGAAACTCCATATTGCCATAGGATTAGCTTTTCTACATAATTTGTTATTATACACAACATTTGTTTGAGTACAAAAACCTTTTAGTGTTAGAATTTGTGCATAATGGTCTGAAAGGCCATTAACCCCTTCACTAACAGAATGCCCATTTAGTAATGAAAAATGAAGAAAAATATTGTCTATGGCTGTGCTACTCTTCCTGTGCACCCTGGATGGAAAGAACATAGCCTGCTTCAGATCACATGAGTTTATGAGACCTTCTAATATCTTTTTTCATGCACAATCACATACGAAATTAATGCTGAAGTCACCACATATAACTAACTTTTGGTACTTCCTATAAAACGCCCTCTCTACCTTGAGCAGAAATGCACTGAAGTCAGATTTAGGGGACCTATAAACAACAACAATTAGAAGTTTAGTGTCACAAAATTCAACTGCCCATGCACAGCATTCAAATACCCGTTCAGTGCAGTATCATGATACATCTACAGACTCAAATGGAATACTGTTTTTTACGTGCAAGGCCACTCCCCCACTCTGCAAAGAACTCCTGGAAAAACAGCCAGATAAGCTGTGTTCTGGTACAGGGAGCCTCTGAATTATCAAATTATTTAAGGGCTGTTCTGATGTATCAACAATGTCAGAGTCAACCTCTGTAAGCAGTTCACCTCTTATATTTTGATGAAATACGCTAATTCCTTCTCTACCTGTATACCTGAGCTCCTCTGAATGTGATTCCTTTGTCAGAGGGACTTCCTCTAAGCAGGGATACCTATCAGCTGACTTCAATCAAGAAAATTTGCATGTCCAACACTAACTACTACAGGAATTTTTCCATGAGTCACCCCACCACCACCCAGTACACTGTTACCTGTAAGTATTGCCAGCCTCGGTTCCCATACCTACTGAGGAGCAGGCTATGCCTAGTGAAACCCGATCTGTTGATAGACTCAGGTGGCACCATTGCAATGTGAGCCATGTCTTCCGCCATCAGTGCCTTCTCCAGCCCCATGTTAACACATCTCACAGGAGCATTAAGAGGCCAATCATGAAGCTGAAACTGTTGCACAATGTGCACATTAGTGCCAACAATTTGAGTAGCTATCTTTACCAGGTCAGCACTACATCATATTCCCATCCCTATCAAACCTATTCCCTTCTCCACCCACAGTCACTAACACATCCTCTTTCGTAAAATTCCTACCTAGCTCCACTATGTTAACAATCACCTGAACCAACCCTGCACTAGGCTTCACACTGCTGGTGACCTGGTACTCCTCCCCAAGACTTCATGCCACCTCTGTCCTTCACCTCTGCCATGCGAACTATTTAGCAGCAAAAACTTCTTTTTTCTGTTACAATTTGCCACTGACTTTGGCTTACTAACTGCTAAGGACTGATGCGTGCTCTTCCAGTTAACCCCAACAGACTTCCGTGTCCAGTAAAGCAGAATACTAAATATGTAGAATAATGTTTTTCGATACATACGTCCCTGATATAACTGTAAATGAATCGGTACATCACTTTATTGGACTGCACTTCAGAAAAAAAATCAGCTTTCCATCGATTCCTACATTACGAATGACCCAAAACAATTTCATACCGCTGGCATATTTTCGAACGTGCTTGGGCTTAGATAAAGAGTGGATGGAATTACATAATAAGTTCTATGAAACTTAACTTTACTGTAGAATAAAAAGGTCGTGCGTTCTATAGCTAACTACTTGGCACGTCAGTAAAACCATAATCTGTTACCATATGGTGCCGGCCAGTGTGGCCGAGCGGTTCTAAGCGCTTCAGTCTGGAATCGCGCGACAGCTACGGTCGCAGGTTCGAATCCTACTTCGGGCATGGATGTGTGTGATGTCCTTAGGTTAGTTAAGTTTAAGTGGTTCTAAGTTCTAGGGGACTGATGACCTCAGATGTTAAGTCCCATAGTGCTCAGAGCCATTTGAAACTTTTTTTTTTGTTACCATATGGTATTCAGTATTGGGTTCCTCTGTCCTGTCAGTGTTACATGATGAGATCCTCCTAGGCATGCTGTCCGTTAGGTGGTTGAGATATTATTGCCTAAAACTGCTCCACTTCTTTACGGCGGCCTTCCGGAGGTTATCAAATGTCTGTTAGGGATCCAATCGGGTTGCAGTGAGTGGTCTACACTTAGTTGCTTCTGCTTCCCGGAGGATGGTGTTCGGGATGTGTCCGTAGTCTGTTGTCTTTGAAGACGAAAACATCCTCATCGCACTAATTTTATACCTCGACAATGGATGGGACAATGCTGTTCACCGCGTGAGGTAACCACGCGGTCTGAGGCGCCTCGCCTGCCATGGTTCGCCACCCCCCACCCCCCCCCCCCCCACCCCCTCTCTCCACGTTGGAGGTCCGTGTTCTCCCTCGGGCATGGGTATGTATGCTATCCTTAGCGTAAGTTAGTTTAAGTTGGATTAAATGATATATAAGCCTAGGGACCGATGACCTCATCAGTTTGGTGCCATAAGAACTTACCACAAATTTCAAAATGCTGTTCCGATTATACACAATCATAAAGAATGAGCATATCTGAAAGAAATCGGCTGAACTATCTCCCTTCTAAATCCGTGAAACGGTGTCAGACACACACCGAGGTGAGAAAAGTCATGAGATACTTCCTAATATTGTACCGGACCTCCTTTCTCCTGGGGTCCCTAGAGCCCAAATTGAAAGTTTGGAAACGGTTGCGTGCAGTCTGGGTCGTGAAAAACGTCCCAGTTGCAACTGAAATGATTCCGCGCTGTTCGCTCGACGAGTTCCTGTGAGTTATCATTTGTGGATAGAGTGATCCAGGGAAGATGTACATTGATATAACTGATATTTCTTCTAGTAATGACGATTATGAAGACAAAGACCAGAAACCACAAACTGTGACAAATTTACTTAAGGACCGTGTGAATAAACTTTTAGTAAACTATATTTAGTTTTATCTAGACACAGATAAAGATCAGATTCGCATGCTTTATAAAATACAAAATTTGATTATGTATAGCTATGAGAATAGTAGAACCCATTAAGCTAATTGTACTGCGTACAATGAAAAGACGTAAGATTAAATAATTTGAAACAGAAGGAAGGAGGCAAAGGACCTACCAAAAACTTTACAGTTTATTGTGGTACAATAAGGAATACCTTATCTCACTGAAGCCATGGCGCAAAAGGGAAGAGAAAAGGGAAAGTTTCTTAGTAAATATGTAGTTTAACAACTTTTCTGGATGTTTCATAATTTAAATTTTTCCATGGAGCTGATTCCAAACCTTAATCTGCACAAAGAGTTGGGGATCTTTACATGAAAATATTGGTATGTATTCATACGATGTAAGTTTCATAAGATTATAGAGTGACAAAAGTGAGAACGTGATTATAAAGGTAATTTAAAGATATTTAGGTCTGAAATGCGTATGAGTATCTGGTACTGTGTGATTGTAAATGAAGTAAATAACAACGCGTTTCCAGATGTAATGAACAGACTGGAAGTCCTGGTTTGATTATAGTGTAGCCCAGTCATTGATACGGTTGGATTTTAATGCAAAATTAGAATTATCTATGTTATTTTAAAGCTCAAATTGTGCTGAATAACTCCTGGATAAATTAGAACGTAAAGTTAAATGATCTGTTGTGTAGTAAGAGAGTAAAGTAGTTTCTTCTCGCATTATCACCTAGGTGCTATAAGCAAGCAGATGTACAATTCCGTTTAGAGTTATAATTAACAAATATTGTTAAGATTTAAAGAAATTTAATATTATTAAAGATTAGGAAACACTTGCTCTGCCATACGTTAAGACGACTACGGAACTCAGTTACGGGTGGTCTAGTCGTAGTCAAACCAGCTTCATCGTCTTAATTTATTGGCGTAGGAGCTGGATGAACTGATATGGGTTGAGCATACATCTTTTATTATTATAATTTTTCTTCTATGTGATTGTTTCAAATATGCTGCAGAGAACCAGCGCAGAAGCGATGACCTTTGCCAATGATTCGGGAGTCAAAGACAGTACCTGCATCGGTACCCGAGAACCATAGAAGTAAAAAAAGAAGGGAGCTGGCGCTATAGACTTATGCTGTATGTTGTTTTGAAGCCAGTGTGGGCGGGGACTGCCGCCATCTTAAACAACCAAAAACATTAGCAGACTACTGTTAACGATAGCGTCTTGGTCATTATTTCTGTCGTGTGCACGCAACAGTAGTTTTAAATACTCAAAATTACAGTCCTTACGTGAATAGCGTAGTATTAGGAAGACAATTTCGAAAGTTTTTCTGTTCTTGAATGCGTATTTTCTCTATTAATAGGACTCTTTCTCTCTGTGTCTCTATCTCTCTCTCTCTCTCTCTCTCTCTCTCTCTCTCTCTCTCTCTCATCCTTTTTTACCTGCTTTGGACTGCCTTAACAGATACGACTTAAAAATGTTCTAACAACTTTTAGCGCTGTACTTGACAATGGCATAAAAGTCAAGATCTGGATTAGTACAAAAGATAAATGTAAACACAGTCAAATAGCGGTTTACTCTTTTAAAAAGCTTTGTGTTACTACGGCTCAGTGCCATCGAAAACTTTTTATTAGATTTCAGTTAAATGAAACCATAGCGATTGCGAACTACTTATTGTTTAAAAGTGCAAAAACGTAACTGCAACTACTTAACGGCACCTGGTTCTAATGATAAATAGGCATATAAGATGCGATATGGTGCCCAGTTGCTAGTACGTATTAAAAGTAAGAAAAATTTAAATTCGTTCTGGAACGGTGTAATATCAGTTTTACATAGCGAATATTTATATATTGGTCCATTTACGTATGTATACTTCAAGCATTGTCTTCGGAATCAGTTCAGGAACTTAAGATCAACTGTCTCCCAATACATAAAATTACTAGTGCATATACACTCAAGAGCCAAAGAAACTGGTACACTGCCTAATAACATGTAGCCGCCCCCCCCCCACCCCCACCTGAACGTGGAGAAGTGCAGCAGCACAACGTGCCAGGGACTCGACTAATGTCTAAAGTAGTGCTGGAGCGAACTGACTCCATGAATCCTGCAGGTCTGTCCATAAATCCGTAAGACTACGAGGGTGTGTAGGACTCTTCTGAACAGCACGATGCTAAGCATCCCAGATATGCTCAATAATGTTAATGTCTGGAGGATTTGGTGGCACCGGAAGTGTTTAAACTCAGAAGAGTGGTCCCGGATACACTCTGTAGCAATTCTGGATGTGTGGGGTGTCGCGTTGTCCTGCTGGAATTGCCCAAGTCCATCGGGATGCACAATGGACGAGAAAGGATGCAGGTGATCAGAGAGGATGCTTACGTACGTGTCACCTATCAGACTCGCATCTAGAAGTATCAGGGGTCCCACATCACTCCAACTGTACACGCCCTGCACCATTACAGTACCTCCCCCAGCTTGAACAGTACCCTGCTGACATGTAGGGTCCATTGATTCATGAAGTTATCCCCATATCAGTACAAGTCCAGCCGCTCGATACAATTTGAAAATATACTTGTCCGACCAGGCAACATGTTTCCAGCCATCAACAGTCCAGTGTCGGCGTTGACGACCCAAGGCGAGGCGTAAAGCTTTGAATCGTGCAGTCATCAAGGATAGACGAGTGGGCCTTCGGCTCCGAAAGTCCATATCGATGATGTTTCGTTGATGGCTCAGCACTGAAATCTGCAGAAATTTTCGAAAGGGTTGCACTTCTGTCACGTTCAACGATTCTCTTCAATCGTCGTTGGTCCCGTTCTTGCAAGGTATTTTTCCAGACGCGACGATGTCGGAGATCTGATGTTTTACCAGATTCCTGATACTCACGGTACACTCATGAAATGGTTGTACGGGAAAATCTCCACGTCATCGCTTTCTCGGAGATGCTGTGTCCCATCGCTCGTACTCTGAATTTAAAACCACGTTCAAACTCAGTTAAATCTTGTTAAATCTTATAACACCAGTAACCGATCAAACAACTGCTCAAAACACTTCTCTTATACAGGCGTTGCCGACCGCAGCGCCCTATTCTGCCTGTTTTACAAACGAGTATCTCTGCATGTGAATGCACATGCCTATACCAGTTGCTTTGTTGCTTCGGTGTATTTTTGCCACCAGTGTGTGAAGCAGCGATGTTTTTAGACTTAATTCGGTAGGTATAGTTCCAACACAACGCAATAGTCTGGCGTTGTTGCCAGATGCCGACCACTATGAGTTAGAATCACAATGGTTTATGTTTCACTACAGCAGCAGAACGTCCAGATGCTGTCATTGTGAAGCAGGCCAAGCCGTCGGGTAACTTCTCGTACTGAGCATCCATTCTTCCCGTAAAGTTTGATTGGACGGTGTAATCTTGAAATGAGCCTCAATGTATTGTAAGGTGCTGAACAATGTGCATAAGCTTCATTGTTCAATTCACGACAGCATTGTGCACACCTTTTTGTGCTAAAGGTAACCTTAATGTGGAGTAATGAATGTCATTTTATCTTCTGGTATTGCAATTAATCTACATCATCGTTCCTTTTGAACTGCATTGGATTATTTACAACAAACTTCTTGAGCGAATAGGTGTAGTATGGATCAGTAGTCAGAATGACCTAAAACTGAAAAAAAAGTCTGCAAGATTATTGTGTGTGAGCCCCACATAATAATCTTACGCCACGTTTTTGAGCAATGTAAACTTACTTTCTTAAAGATGACATACTAAGAACAATATATCATATGACACTGTCGAGTGAAATTATGCAAACTATTTCAGCTTACTGACTTGTCTCTCACCCAGGTTTTTAACGATCTGAAGTGCAAATGTGGCCAAAACTAAGTTATTTTGCAAGCTTCAAAATATGTTTTCTCCAGTTTAAACTTCATCGTTATGGAGACTTGGAATTTTGAATTTTCCACCATATTTCTCATTCGTCTCCACGTGTTAGACTCATCATTAGTGTACTAGCCTTAGGTGTAGAGAAATAAACATTCAGTGTCTTTTGAAAATTGAGGGTAATACCATTCACAGAAATTAGTCAATATATAAATTTGAGTGAAATGTTCACTCTTCAGCGGAGTGTGCGCTGATATGAATCTTCCTGGCAGATTAAAACTGTGTGCCGGACCGAGACTCGAACTCGGGACCTTCGCCTTTCGCGGGCAAGTGCTCTACCATCTGAGCTACCGAAGCACGACTCAAGCCCCGTCCTCACAGCTTTACTACTGCCAGCATCTCGTCTCCTACCTTCCAAACTTCACAGAAGCTCTCATGCGAAACATGCAGAACTAGCACTCCTGGAAGAAAGAATATTGCGGAGACATGGCTTAGTCACAGCCTGGGAGATGTTTCCAGAATGAAATATTCACTCTGCAGCGGAGTGTGCGCTGATATGAAACTTCCTGGCAGGTTAAAACTGAAACTTGTTTACCATTTCTTGTGCTGCTGCACGTATGCGTCGAGTGACTACAGTACTAGTGCCATCAGCAAAAATAATTGATTCTGTTTGTTGTATATTAGACAGGAGGTCGATTACACATTTTAGGAGCAATAGGGGTCCTAAAATTGAGCATTAGGGAACCCAATACCTTCATTCTCCCCAATCAGAATAATGTCATGGAGCTACATTGGTTGAATTAATAATTACAACTTTCTGCATTATTTTGATTAGATATGTCATTAGCCATTGTTCATTAACCAATCCCATAAAACTTCAGTTTATCTAGGAGAATATTGTTGATTTCGCAGCCAAATGACTTAGATAGTGGGCAGAAAATACCAACCGGCGTTATTTCGTTATTTAATGCGTGTAAAATTTGGTTGCGAACATGTAATGGCATTCTGAGTACAGTAATTCTTCTGAAATCCAAACTGTCATTATCGGATGATATTAGTGCTGCTCGGGTGAGTTACTGTCCTGGAATACATCTTTTTTTAAAAAGTTTCAAAAATGATGTCAGTAGTGAAACAGATCAGTTGTTACTGAAATCTCTGTTATCACCTTTCTTAGTCTCTCTGGAAGAAGGCATTGAGTTGGCGTTGCGTTACGTATTCCAGATAAGACAGCGCTCATTACATGGGAACAAATCTTTAGTTCTCATCATCATCATCATCATCATCATCATTTAAGACTGATTATGCCTTTCAGCGTTCAGTGTGGAGCATAGTCCCCCTTATAAAATTCCTCCATGATCCCCTATTCAGTGCTAACATTGGTGTCTCTTCTGATGTTAAGCCTATTACTTCATAATCATTCTTAATCGAATCCACGTACCTTCTCCTTGGTCTGCCCCGACTCCTCCTACCCTCTACTGCTGAACCCATGAGTCCCTTGGGTAACTTTGCTTCTCCCATGCGTGTAACATGACCCCACCAACTAAGCCTGTTCGCCCTGACTGCTACATCTATAGAGTTCGTTCCCAGTTTTTCTTTGATTTCCTCATTGTGGACACCCTCCTGCCATTGTTCCCATCTATTAGTACCTGCAATCATCCCAGCTACTTTCATATCCGTAACCTCAACCTTATTGATAAGGTAACCTGAATCCACCCAGATTTCGCTCCCATACAACAAAATTGGTCGAAAGATTGAACGGTGCACAGATAACTTAGTCATGGTACTGACTTCCTTCTTGCAGAAGCGAGTAGATCGTAGCTGAGCACTCACCGCATTAGCTTTGCTACACCTCGCTTCCAGTTCTTTCACTATGATGCCATCCTGTGAGAATATGCATCCTAAGTACTTGAAACTGTCCACCTGTTCTAACTTTGTTCCTCTTAATTGGCACTCAATTCGTTTATATCTCTTTCCCACTGACATTACTTTCGTTTTGGAGATGCTAATCTTCATACCATACTACTTACATTTCTGATCTAGCTCTCAAATATTACTTTGCAAACTTTCAATCGAATCTGCCATCACAACTAAGTCATCCGCATATGCAAGATTGCTTATTTTGTGTTCACATATCTTAATCTCACCCCGTCAGTCTATTTTTTTTCAACATATGATCCATAAATAATATGAACAACAGTGGAGACAGGTTGCAGCCTTGTCTCACCCCTGAAACTACTTTAAACCATGAACTCAATTTAACAACTCTAACAGCTGCCTGACTGTCCATGTAAAGGCCTTTCATTGCTTGCAAACGTTGGCCGCCTACTCCATAATCTCGTAGAACAGACAATAACTTCCTCCTAGGAACCCGGTCATATGCCTTTTCTAGATCTATAAAGCGTAGATACAATTCCCTGTTCCACTCATAACACTTCTCCATTATTTGCCGAAAGCTAAAGATCTGGTCCTGACAACCTCTAAGAGGCCTAAGCCCACACTGATTTTCATCCAATTGGTCCTCAACTAATACTCGCACTTTCCTTTCAACAATGCCTGAGAAGATTTTACCCACAACGCTGATTAAATAGATACCTCTGTAGTTGTCACAATCTTTTCTGTTTCCATGTTTAAAGATTGGTGTGATTACTGCTTTTGCCCAGTCTGATGGAACCTGTCCCGACTCCCAGGCCATTTCAGTTATCCTGTGTAGCCATTTAAGACCTGACATTCCATTGTATTTGATGAGTTCCGACTCAATTTCATCCACACTAGCTGCTTTATTGCACTGCAATCTATTGACCATTTTCTCCACTTCCTCAAATGTGATCCTATTTCCATCATCATTCCTATCCCATTGTACATCGAAATCTGAAACATTACTGATCGTATTTTCACCTACATTGAGCAACTCTTCAAAATATTCCCTCCATCTGCCCAAGGAATCCACAGGATTCACCAGCAGTTTTCCTGACCTGTCCAAAATACTTGTCATTTCCTTCTTACCTCCCTTTCGAAGACTGCTAATTACACTACAGAATGGTTTTCCAGCAGCTTGACTCAAAGTCTTCAACCTGTTTCCAAAGTCTTCCCAAGATTTCTTCTTGGATGCTGCAATTATCTGTTTGGCTTTGTTTCTCTCTTCAACACAACTTTCTCTGTCTACCTGACTTCTAGTATGTAGCCATTTTTGATGCGCCTTCTTTTTCCTTTTACAGGCTGCCTTGACTGTGTCATTTCACCAAGCTGTTTGCTTCATCCTATCTTTACACACTACTGTTCCAAGACATTCTTTAGCCACTTCTAGTACTGTGTCCCTGTACCTTGTCCATTCCTTTTCCAATGACTGTAATTGACTACATTCAACTAACTGGTACCTTTCTGAGATCACTGTTTGTTTCTTTCTTCAACATAACTTTCTCTGTCTACCTGAGTTCTAGTATGTAGCCATTTTTGATGCGCCTTCTTTTCCCTTTTACAGGCTGCCATGACTGTGTCATTCCACCAAGCTGTTTGCTTCATCCTACCTTTACACACTACTGTTCCAAGACATTCTTTAGCCACTTATAGTACTGTGTCCCTGTACCTTGTCCATTCCTTTTCCAATGACTGTAATTGACTACATTCAACTAACTGGTAGCTTTCTGAGATCACTGTTATGTACTTGTGCCTGATTTCCTTATCCTGAAGTTTCTCCATTCTTATCCTTCTACATATGGACCTGACCTCCTGCACATTTGGTCTCACAATACCAATTTCACTGCAGATTAAATAATGATCAGTGTCATCAAAGAATCCCCTGAATACACGTGTGTCCCTCACAGCCTTCTTGAATTCCTGATCTGTTATTATATGGTCAATGACAGATCTGGTTCCCTGCCTTCCCAAGTATACCGGTGAATGTCCTTATGTTTAAAAAAGGAGTTTGTGATTACTAAGCCCATACTGCCACAGAAATCCAAGAGTTGTTTCCCGTTCCTGTTGGCCTCCATATCCTCTCGAAATTTACCAATAACCTTTTCATACCTTTCTGTTCGATTTTCAATCCTGGCATTAAAATCACCCACGAGCAGAACACTGTCCTTGTCCTTTATTCTAACAACTACATCACTGAGTGCATCATAAAACCTATCCATCTTATCTTGATCTGTCCCTTCACAATGCGAATATACTGACACAATCCTAATTTTATTGCTAGACACTGTCTAATCTATCCACATCAGTCGTTCGTTTACATACCTTATTGCAACTACGCTGGGTTCCATTTCTTTCCTGATGTAAAGCCCTACACCCCATTGTGCTATTCCTGCTTTGACTCCTGACAGATAGACCTTGTATTCTCCCACTTTCTCTTCTTTCTCACCCCTTACCCGAATGTCACTAACAGCTAAAACGTCCAGCCCCATCTTACTTGCAGCCTCTGCCAGCTCTACCTTCTTCCCAGAGTAGCCCCCATTGATATTAATAGCTCCCCATCTCATTACCATTTGTTTGCCAGGTCGTATCTTAGGAGTCCCTGGTTTGTCAGTTAGAGGTGGGACTCCGTCACCTCCAAAGGTCCGAGGCATTTTGCTCTGATTGTTGCCAGCATCATATTTAAAACACCAGGGAAGCGGGTTGCTAGCCTGACTTGCCCCGAGTCCCATCGAGTTTTACCCCTAACGGTTGAGGGACTAACCGGTGGATTTGGTAGTCTTTTCCGTATGAGCACAAAGGTGACCACGACTCAGAATATGTCCGAGATGCCCAGCCTTGTTCCAAAGTAACTGGTATCCCGACTGTCGGGACCACTTACTTGGTCACTCATACGTTGCCCGTGGTTCATGAACTAGGACATGACAACAGGAACCCACACCATGAACCACATATTTAGTTCTTTATTCGAAAATTGGTAACGCTGTCAAAACCACATGAGCTTTTATTTTGGAGAAAATGTATAATTTTCTTAATTTCAGGAGGAGAAGTTGATGATAGAATCAAATGATTAAATTTTATGAGAGTTACTTTTTCAGCATACTGCTATGATTTTTCTCTTTAACTGTTGGTCCCTATACTTCCTATTATGTATAGAAATATTACTTAATGTATTTTCCACATATGACTAAATTCGACGTAGCCTTAAGTCTTTTGTCTGAATTACTGATTTCTGACACTATGGACACGTTCTTTGATTCTTTAATAACTTGTATTAGTAATTTTAAGAAGTTTTTGTAGTATACAACAACTGCAGGATATCTACAAGATATTTTAAACCCTCTAGCGATCCACGGTTTTTACATGGCTGTGTAATGTCCTTTCTGATTATGTGGAAAGCTGCTTTCAAATAATGACATTCATTATAAATTTCACCCTAGGTCACCTCTTGTAAAGTACCCTTGAAACAATTGCCCTGGAGTCATTAATTATTCTGATTTCCACTAAGGAGTAATTGTACTGCGAGGCACTATCTCATTTATCCAAGCAAAACGTGCATCATGATCGGAGGGAGCAGTTTTACTGGATAAACGGTTAATTTCTTGCTTTGAGCTTCACCAAAGAATATATTGACAATTAGGGTCTTTATTCACTCGTGTTGGAAAGTTAAATACTGGGAGTGAACTGACAGGACCGAGACAGTCACCACTCACAAATATAAGATTTTTTAACGTCCAGTGTCGATTTCAACTTTCATTCAAGACATTTTCTACAAATAAATGAAGCGCGAGACATTAATCACGGAGTGCAGTATCTCGCTCACACAAGACATGGCACCCCAGCAAAAGAATCATTAAGTGAATCATCGATTCAAAGATAATTTTCTAGTTTCATTGTTTCCAGAACATTTTAATTACAGCAAAAGTGTACTCCGCTACACTTCTGATTGAGAATTTCAAAACTGACGACAACATGGTAACGATGTTTCGCATTAGTCGCAGTATTCCACGGCATGTGTTCGTCTTAATTTACAGTACTTATATCCAGCCAATAATCCCAGGCAGTCAGATGGATTATATGACCAATTTTCCAGATCACGGCCCTGACTCTTAATATGCTAATTACCTGTTACTGCGGTAATTATGCCGTTTGCATTTCTGATGCATCGAGCAGAAACTATTTTGCGCAACAGTGATTTCCTATACCAGCAATGCTAATAATATTATTTGGACAGTGAAATAATCCATAACGAACTGACACCATCTATTCTCGAAATCAGTAAAATCCTCACGTCGATGATAACAGAGGGCTGTTCGTAGATTGAGCGGGATTAAATGCTATTTTAGGACCTATGCAGCTCTGTCATTGCTGATCAGATAACCCTCACATTTCGGCACTGAGAAATACTTCGTAGAGACAATGAAACTCAACGGTCAGAAAATTAATACTCTATTACTACACCACATAAGGATGTTTTGTCCAAACATTTTCCTGGAATCGTGTTCACTTGTTCGATTACTTTGCTGAACTAACAGTCATGTTTTGGTGCATTCTGAAAAATGCTCAGTGAATGTAGAGTGCGTTTATTTATTTCAAAAATGGCTCTGAGCACTACAGGACTTAACATCTGAGGTCATCAGTCCCCTAGAACTTAGAACTACTTAAACCTAACAAACCTAAGGACATCACACACATCCATGCCCGAAGCAGGATTCGAACCTGTGACAGTAGCGGTCGCGCGGTTCCAGACTGAAGCGCCTAGAACCGCTCGGCCACACCGGCCGGCATTTATTTCATTATTTGCGAGTAATGCGGAATATTATCAAATGCTACCGTTCACACTGAAAGCCTCTGGTTTGCTACCACGTCTTACAAAACAGATAATCCCTCTGGACCTCCTGTCTAATATCTCTCTCTTTTACTGTGATTAAGAGCACGTAAATATGAACAGAAACTCATTGTTTTCAACAGAGAAAGTGCTTTTGCTAAAATCATCTGTTCATTTGTGGATCACGGATGCTTTCCACAAATTTAGATACAAGAAGTCTTAAACAAGCCAATAAATAAACGCTAAGTAATTTAGATAGAAAATGTGAAAATCTTATAACGTTGTGTCGTGCTTTCCAGTTTAAATTTTAGAACGCATGTTTCCTAATTATTTAAATATTTTAGTTGGTGCAAAGTAAAGACCTGTAATATTGTGCGAAGAAATATTATGAAATTTACGTTCCCCGAACAAAAAAATTGTCAAATCGACGAGACATCACACATCGGGTAGCGTTACCTCTATCTTTCATAATGGATGCAATTCGAAATAGTGATTGCGCAATGAAATGGCATATCCATCACTTGGTCAAAGTGAATATGCATCTTCAGGCTCAAAAATATCACGAAATAGTGTCTTACGTTGATCACCGTACAATGGGTATACTTACACTGATAAGACAGAACATTATAACCACCTACCGCCTATCGACATAAACCCGTCCAGGCTGTAACACCGTCACCTGACGAGGAATGGCTGCTAGTCAGACACACGCACGGTGCATGTAGAATCAGTGACTATGCTGTCCTTGTGTAGAATGGCGAAGGCGCGCGATCTACCCGAGTTTGACCAAGGACAGGCCGCGATGGACCTGAGGCTCGGCACGAGCATTTCGGAAACTGCAGGACTTGGCCGTGTGTTCGAGGAGTGCTGTGGTGAGTGTCCTCAACACGTGGCGAAACCAAGGTGAAACCACATCCAGACGTAGTGGGGTTGGGCGGCCAACCCTCATTACAGACATCGGACGTCGGAGGCTGGGTAGACTGGTAAAACAGGACAGCAGTGGACTGTGGCGGAACTAACATCAGTCTTTAATGCTGGGCAGAGCGCAATTGTTTCTTAACACACTAGTGCGCCGAACACTCCTATGAGCCTCTGCAGCCGACGACCCCTGCATGTGCCAGTGTTAACACCACGACATCGGCAGCTACGACTGTAATGGGCACGTGACCATCGGCACTAAACGTTAGCGCGGTGGCAGAGTGTAGCATGGTCTGATGAATTCTGGTAGCCTCTGCATCATGCCAATGGGAGGGCGCCAATCCGTCGTCTTCCAGGGGAAAAACACCTTGATACCTGTACTGCGCGAGGAGACAAGCAGGAGGTGGCACCATTATGCACTGCGGTATATTTACGTGAGCATCCATGGGTCAAATGAAGCTTGTGCAACGCACCGTGACGGCCAAGGAGTAAAGCATACTTGTTGCATTGTATGTACACCCCTTCATGACGATCATGTTTTCCGAAGACAGAGGCATTTTTCAGCAAGATAAAGCCCCGTCACAAGGTCACAAGTGTGATGGAGTGGTTCGAGGAACAAACTGGCGAGTTCCAGTTGATGTGCTGGCCCACACACTCGAGAGATCTGAATCCGAACGAATACATCTGGGATGTGATTGAACGTTGTGTCAGAGCTCATTGCCCCCCTAATCAAGGGAATTGGGTGGCTTGTGTTTGCAAATGAGGTGCCACCTCCCTCCAGGACCTACCAAGGCTTCACTGCTTCCATTCCACGACACGTCGTCGACGTTATCCGTGCCAAATGTGGTAATACCGGCTTTGGATAGGCAGCGCTAATGTTTGGGCTGGTCAGTGTTGTAACCATTCTTATAACAAACTAAACCTGTGGTCGTTTGAAATCCAAATGCAAGATATTTTGAAGTCGTATAACATGAAAGAGGCGAGTATAGGCCATTTTAAAGTAATGAAAATATTAAAATTGGGGGCTTTAAACGAGAATGTGAGAACACACACATACATACGGTGCTTCTGTTTAACGTTTAAAAACCCCAGAAGTGACGTAGATGACAATGGACAAGTAATTTAATACGAGACACATGTGGTCGCAAACGACGGGAAACACCCCAAAAAGATGAGAAATTATGTATATGTGACGTCATCAGATGACGTACCTCTCCGCAGTTCAGTTGTTAGCCTTGGGTCGGAAGGGATGACTGAGCGACGCCATACATGCTTTCATTTTCGATCACGCTAAGGACAGACTTGCAGCTAGCTCGCTGTACTATGAATACGTGATGGCCTTAATTTATTGGATGGCGTAAGCTGCAAGTGCGTATGGTTGCGATACTCTGAAGTTTCGTGAATGAAGCCAAGTTATTGCCTCAGTATATTTCAGCTAGTTTTATTTACGAGTTGTTCTACTACTAGGATATTATTTAAAATCTCGCTTATTAGTTGCAATTAACGATTACGGAAGCTTGTTTTCATTTAGCACATAATGAGTGAATATTTGATTAATTAACATCTCTTTCTCAAGTTTGTCCCCTATTTGCCTTGTGACAATGATAATCACTCCAGTTACATTTTGGTACGTTTATACGTTCTATACTCTGCAGTGTCTTCTGTACACTAAACACTGTATGGAACCGTGTGTACCGGGAGTACAATCGTAACTAGACTGACAGGTAAACTGTTCTACCACTTAATAAAATCGATCGCGCATTCAAATTCAAGCACTCGAGCTCGCAAGCAATAATTAAAAATGGGTGTAAGGTCGCTAAAAATCTGCAGGTGGTGCACTATAGTCTGTTCATGGATCGACGTACCTACGATTACCACAGACGTGACAGTGTCAATGGGATGTAGATGAACAAACACGTTTTGTATTTCTTGTCAGGCAACGTACATAACCTTTGGTCTTTAGGTAGCAAGGAAAGACTCAGTAACGTACATTAAATGTATTTGCAGTTGCAAATGTGGAAACCATCAGCTGTATGGTGGAATGACGACTACGAAAATTTGTGCCGGATTGAGACTCGGATTTCCCGCTTATCATGAGCTTTCAGTAAAAGGGTAAAGTTCGTTAATTTCGTTATGGGCCATTTTTCTGTGTAGATTGCATAGATTCAGAGCAAAGCATATATTCAGGGGCAAACCAATTGTTACGTTAATTGATATATGTTCCCCTTGGGTTGTTTTATGTTCCTCTGCGGATATTTTACCTTTCTGAAAAAAACCCCATCCTTCTACATCCCCATCCCACTCTTCGTCCCCCACACCTCTGAGAAATCTCCAACATTTCCCCCACTCCCGACACCAATACAAGAACAACTTTAATATCAACTTAATTGATAAATTAATAAAATTGATCAATTAATTACTCTCTCCCACTCCTGGGAAAGTCCCCAGCCTTCCCCCATTCTCTAAAGCCCCCCTACCCTATCTCGAAATTGGCAAAAAAAAAAAGAGTATATTTGTGCTGAGCTACTAGAGAGGAAGGTCCTAGGGTAGCTTATTTTCTTTATTTTGGGTGTTGTTAGCCATTGGTAGGAAAAACTCAGCCCTTCCCCTCCACCTCCTTACCCGTCCCCTTCCCTCCCTGCCAACATAAGGGCACTTTTGGAATTTCACCTGCTTTTGAAGAGGGTTTCTGGAACACTTTCTTTGTCAACCCCCATAAACCTATTGTTTCGTTCCACGTTACCACTTTTGATATCAAATTCATTGACTAATTAATTGTCAGGAAGTCTTTTCTAAAAGTATTTGTATAGAGTGTAGCAATGTATGGATATGAAACATGGACGACAAATAGTTTGGAAAAAACGTGAATAGAAGCTTTCGAAATATGCTGCTACAGAAGAATACTGAAGGTTAGATGGGTAGGTCACGTAACTAACGAGGACGTATTGATTAGAATTGGGGAGAAGAGGAATTTGTGGCACCACTTGACCAGAATAAGGGGTCTGTTGGTAGGACGTGTTCCGAGGCATCATGCGATCACCAATTTGGTATTGGAGGGTAGCGAGGAGGGTAAAAATCTTAGAGAGAGACCAAGAGATGAATACACTAAACAGATTCCGAAGGATGTATGGTGCAATAGTTACTCAGAGATGGAGAAGCTTGCACAGGATAGAGTAGCATGGAGAGCTGCACCAAATCAGTCTCTGGACTGAAGAACACAAAAAGAACAACAATTCAATTGACCCAGAAAAACTGGCAGCAAGTAGTTCAGTTAGTTCAATTGATGTACCCCCTTGTTCCAGTACAGCACCGGTGGCTGCCGCATCGCGGTCGCGAAGGGGGGCCGAGGCAGTTTCAGATAATTTTTTACAGTCTGACGATAATTTATGCATTTGTATTTTTAGATTGACCATGTTCACTATGGACAAACGGTAGTTACTTTTATTCTGAAGAGGGTTGGGTTATCCCGACTGAAACCTAGGTAAATTCTAGGTAAACGGTGCAACTGTAGCTGTTGGTTATTAAATTTAAAATTAATATTTATACAGTTGCTGACAGGGCCGCGAAATGTTGAAAATATTTAAGTAATAGGAACAAGTTGACTGCTGTATTTGACACTTAATGTTGAAAATATTTAAGTAATAGGAACAAGCTGACTGTTGTATTTGATACTTTCCTGAAAAGGGAACCATCTGCTTCTGAACTGACATACCTTGGCATTAAAGGATGATAGAAAGTAGATGGAGTAATTGGTTGAGGGGCGTTGTATTGAGGTATCAATTAATGATGACTGATGGTGTATTTTAAGGAGAGGAACATGTTGCCACTGGTCATTTATCACACAAGTAACCATTTTTTTTTCCATCGTTCTTTCGGGGTGTATCAGCTATGTGGTATAACCTGTGCTCAAATCATATACAACTGCATGTTCTGTTCTTAACATAGAGGGCTATCTACCTGCGATCGTTAACAGCAAAACTCTCCATACTGCAGTCAGCAAAGAACTCCCAACACTTGTGTGATGAATCAGGTCTACCAAACCGATGGAAAACCTCTTTTGGCACCCTCCTCTACATGAACAAAGAAGTGTGCGAAGAGCTCCATTCCCCTGCCACATCTTGGGCATAAGTCGAATCCTCAGTAACATAACAGCAGTGACTCTTAGTGACAGGACTTTCTCAAGTACTGCAATCCCTGTGTATACATTTACTTGACAGATGGTGTGTGTGGAAGCGACTGTGCTTTTCGCAAAGTTAGGGCAGCATGGCATGTAATATGCATGTCAAACACCACTGCTATGCGTTTGTCTATTTCCTCATATAATGTGGTTGCTTTATGCATTTTCCGTTGTTGACAATATGAGCATAGCACAATTTCCAAACCGTAATAGGGTGTGAACAGTAGGCATTATATATCTCTGGCAAGCTGAATAGTGCAAGGATCACAAGGAATCTATGATTTTTTTTTTCCTTTGGTGTAGAAGGTAGCAGTTTTATCATCTTAAAGTTTCCCACCATAGTGAGTGGGATAGAAAACTTGCAACGTAATGTGCTGCGAATATACACTCCTGGAAATTGAAATAAGAACACCGTGAATTAATTGTCCCAGGAAGGGGAAATTTTATTGACACATTCCTGGGGTCAGATACATCACATGATCACACTGACAGAACCACAGGCACATAGACACAGGCAACAGAGCATGCACAGTGTCGGCACTAGTACAGTGTATATCCACCTTTCGCAGCAATGCAGGCTGCTATTCTCCCATGGAGACGATCGTAGAGATGCTGGATGTAGTCCTGTGGAACGGCTTGCCATGCCATTTCCACCTGGCGCCTCAGTTGGACCAGCGTTCGTGCTGGACGTGCAGACCGCGTGAGACGACGCTTCATCCAGTCCCAAACATGCTCAATGGGGGACAGATCCGGAGATCTTGCTGGCCAGGGTAGTTGACTTACACCTTCTAGAGCACGTTGGGTGGCACGGGATACATGCGGACGTGCGTTGTCCTGTTGGAACAGCAAGTTCCCTTGCCGGTCTAGGAATGGTAGAACGATGGGTTCGATGACGGGTTGGATGTACCGTGCACTATTCAGTGTCCCCTCGACGATCACCAGTGGTGTACGGCCAGTGTAGGAGATCGTTCCCCACACCATGATGCCGGGTGTTGGCCCTGTGTGCCTTGGTCGTATGCAGTCCTGATTGTGGCGCTCACCTGCACGGCGCCAAACACGCATACGACCATCATTGGCACCAAGGCAGAAGCGACTCTCATCGCTGAAGACGACACGTCTCCATTCGTCCCTCCATTCACGCCTGTCGCGACACCACTGGAGGCGGGCTGCACGATGTTGGGGCCTGAGCGGAAGACGGCCTAACGGTGTGCGGGACCGTAGCCCAGCTTCATGGAGACGGTTGCGAATGGTCCTCGCCGATACCCCAGGAGCAACAGTGTCCCTAATTTGCTGGGAAGTGGCGGTGCGGTCCCCTACGGCACTGCGTAGGATCCTACGGTCTTGGCGTGCATCCGTGCGTCGCTGCGGTCCGGTCCCAGGTCGACGGGCACGTGCACCTTCCGCCGACCACTGGCGACAACATCGATGTACTGTGGAGACCTCACGCCCCACGTGTTGAGCAATTCGGCGGTACGTCCACCCGGCCTCCCGCATGCCCACTATACGCCCTCGCTCAAAGTCCGTCAACTGCACATACGGTTCACGTCCACGCTGTCGCGGCATGCTACCAGTGTTAAAGACTGCGATGGAGCTCCGTATGCCACGGCAAACTGGCTGACACTGACGGCGGCGGTGCACAAATGCCGCGCAGCTAGCGCCATTCGACGGCCAACACCGCGGTTCCTGGTGTGTCCGCTGTGCCGTGCGTGTGATCATTGCTTGTACAGCCCTCTCGCAGTGTCCGGAGCAAGTATGGTGGGTCTGACACACCGGTGTCAACGTGTTCTTTTTTCCATTTCCAGGAGTGTATTTCCTGCATTGGAGTATTAATAGCGTTTCATTTCACATGGTTAATACATCAGAAACTACACTTGCTTTAACATTATATCACGCTTATGTGCAGAAGTGTGCAGCCTAGTACCTTCTTGGTATGAGATCCAAATACTGCAACAATTCTACAGAATTGAAAGCACAAGAGATTTAGCCGGCCGAAGTGGCCATGCGGTTAAAGGCGCTGCAGTCTGGAACCGCAAGACCGCTACGGTCGCAGGTTCGAATCCTGTCTCGGGCATGGATGTTTGTGATGTCCTTAGGTTAGTTAGCTTTAACTATTTCTAAGTTCTAGGGGACTAATGACCTCAGCAGTTGAGTCCCATAGTGCTCAGAGCCATTTGAACCACAAGAGATTTATGTAAAATATTCCACACTCCTTCCTTTATTCATAACTCACATGTTTCTTCTTCATCTTCTTTTATATTACCATAATACAAATGTATCTATTATACACTAATAAGTAGTGCTTAACTCCTTAGCGTGCAAGCATCTAGAGACATCATGTGTAATTGGACAGGTGATGTACGATTGGTACAGAACAGTCTTCACAGACTGGCACGACTCATGACCGGACCCAAACTTCCATATGTCGTCAACCAAGTGCCTACAAGCTGCATTCGTACATCCATTTTGCTTTGCAAGTTGCTTGGCTGATGTCGGTGGATAAATAGGATATTGCAGTGTTTGTGTTAATCAGTGTTAAGATGTAATGTTCCTTTGGACATGCATGCATTTACGAGGTAATACTGCATAGTAATTCGGATTAACAGTTTCACTGTAATATTGTATCAGTAATGTGTCCATGGAATTTTTATGTTGAAGCACTTAAAATCTGAAAAGGGACTAACTACTGTCCTTTTTTTATTTGGTCCTTTGTGAGAATTTTGGTGATAGAGATCTTCTACTTTGCGATTCCTGGTAAGGTTAGCAAATCGTGAACTTATATCTCGTCCTTAATGTTACACGACTGAAATAGCAACATCTATCATCATCTTGTTATCTACAACCAAATGTCTTCACCGAGATAGTATGTTAACACATGCACGGCAAAAATCTGGTTGCAATTTTCTTATTCATGTTGAATCATTTGATAAGATGACCCCTGTGTAGAACTGCAATGATGATACACTGAAGAAGATGTCACATGTTCACATGGTGCCCTTGTTGAGAGTGCACACTAGTCCAATACGGTATGTTATAACCACTTGATAGAATGAAACTACAGTAAAATCAGACCATTAGCTGCTTACAGACGTTGATACTTACCAATGGGGACAGTTGAAAATGTGTGCCCCGGCCGGGACTCGAACCTGGGATCTCCTGCTTACATGGCAGAAACTCTATCCGACTAAGCCATGTTTTTTTTTATCTAAGTGACTTAGTACTATCATGACACTTTAGTAGACGATAGTCAAATCATCATGTGATAAAAGCTGCAAATGAGACAGCAAATTATGTATGATAACAGAATAATAAATAAAAGGAGAAAGGAGGAAAAAACCGAGAACGTAGCCGACAAATCACCACCAATTTCACATGATATGTGTCAAAAATTACTTTTATTTGTCTTTTAAGTAAATTTTCTTATTATTTTGTGTTTTTATATATTTTTCTAGTTTGTAATAGAATCTAAAAGTAGAAGGAAAACGAAACCATATTACACTCGAAATAGCAAACTAAGAAAAATCCCAATTTCATAGCAAGGATTATATATGCTCATGTGTATCTATACTTCATCTATACACATTTTACAATAGAACTGTAGCGATGCTGAGTCAAAACACAGAACCAAACGAACAGGGAAACCAGGAGAGGACAATCTGAAGCAATCAGATGGGAACATACATAACAAAGAAAAACACTTATCAGGCTTGGGTCATTGATCACAGCTATGCAGGGATGTACGGAAAGTACTGACCAGAATTAGGTTGAGAAATAAGCGTCAAGGTCCATTGCGGAGTCCACAGATGAATCAGACATCGTGGGACTAGAACCCCCATCACCACAACCTTTTTTTCTCAGACTTCTTGCGTGCCACCGCATTGTCAGGTTGTATACGCAGTTTCTGTCAACTACGTGGCATGGCGGCCTCTGCAGATGGAGGTGTGGGAGGGGTTATAGGCACCGCCTTCTGCCCCTCAGAACAAAGGTCATGTACTGCAGGTCCAGTCACTAAGGTGGAATCATTCTTTGGAACTACCAATACAACAGGTAATACTTGGTCGCTAATTTTATTCTCCTTAGGAGTTGTTGTAGGCGGCAAATTAGGGAAACGGTTGGCGTCTGGCGACGGAGGAGCAGGAGGACATTGTGTTGTCTTGAGACTGTAAGGGAGAAAACAGAGACGAAGGTGGGGGGGGGGGGGGAGGCGAGTCCGCTCCCTCTCCACACACAGGAAACTCAGGAGGTGCCACTTCGAGAGCAGGAGGGATGCTGGAGATAACTTCTTCGCCACTCACCATATACCACGGTTGGGAGGTATCGTAACATCGAGAGGCGCAGGGGACACAGTGGGGCAGAATGTACAGCAACATCCTCACCTTCACCCTCTTGAGTGCGACGTCGCTTGTTTGTCAATGTTACGGGCTCTATCCTAGGGGCAATATGATTCTGAAACTGTGGCGGAGGTATGGATGGAAATTCAGTTACGCGATTATCAGAACCGACTTTTTGTGCATTATGATCTGAAGCAGAAGTAGGTCCGACGTCGGGAGTGGAAGGAACAAGATCAGCCACCATCAATTTGCGACGCTGCATTAATGACGGCTTTAATACAAAAACCCTCCGCGGGCAATTAGACCGAACGTGTTCACTTTCATTACGTAGGAAACAGGATCCCTCTTGACCAGTATACATAACACGAACGCGATAACCACACATTAGTAAATGTGATGGAATATTGCGCTTGACATGCATTTCCGCGGAACGAATTTCATTATAACACTGTAATCTGTGTTGAGTAGACCAACGTTCACGACGGACGTTTCTCACCTTACCATAAGGAGTCAATATATCCTTAGGAAGTTGTCATCAATCTCCGGTAGGAGGTTGAACACTCAAACATTGGTATAGTTAATTTCAGCTTCCACGAGTGACACCATACTAACGGAATTATCGCGATGCTTGAGTGGGACTTTGAGAACCATGCCGCGACAATAATCTTTCAACGTGAACACCTACTCATCTGCTTCAAAATAAGCAATGTGCGCCTGATCATAGTTCACATGAATTGTATCGACAAGCCAATCGTGGATTTCTAGTGACCCGAGCTGCACATGTCACGTTGTTTTATCGAAAGTGACGCTCACAGTACCTTTTCGTGGAATACACCTGGAAACCATTGCAGCCATAGTGGAGCGGCCGACAACACTAACGAGGAAAACGCTGCGGCAAGTGAAATAAACAAGAACCTTCCCTATCGGCGCTCGAAGCAGAACTGAGTCATCGAGGACACAGAGGATAGTGCGACTGCAGGGACTTATCTTTGGCACGCTCCCCCTGAGATCCACATTTCCAACTCACTGTCTCCAAACTACATTTGTAGTGCCCGTGTCCATTATACTCATTACTCGCGGCAGTCAATCTGCGGATTCCCGTAGGAGTTCGTGCAATGTGAGTGAAGAAGAACATTGGCCGGTAAGTCTCATCTATATGAAGATATTATCTGTTCTTTCGGATATAAGTCACTGTAGTCGCACTATCCTCTGTGTCCTCGATGGCTCAGTCGGATAGAGTATCTGCCACGTAAGCAGGAGATCCTGGCTTCGAGTTCGGTCGGGGCACACATTTTCAACTTTCCCCGTTGATGTTTATCAAAGGCTGTAAGCAGCTAATGGATTGGATTTCACTGTAATTTAATTCATCGAGAGCTGCAAGATCGCCAATGGTATCTGTTCTTGAGACATATCCGAAAGAGCAGATACCATCTTCACACTTGACAGAAATTCCACATCATTACGATGGCGAGTATGGGTACAGCAACACAGCAAGATCTCTGTAAATACCACTTGTGTGATCATATATTATTGCTGGTCGATTGTCAGATTTTAGTCTAATAATACCTCACATATGACTCTCGTAAACTTGCCGGTAACAACTGTCAGTTATATGACATTGAATCTTCAGTGGCCTCTGTTGCGTTGTCCTTAAATTTGTTAATCTTCAAACGGCAGCTGCACGTAAATGTAGAGTTTTACAGGTAAAGGGCATTAATGGTAGCAAGAACAGACGTATGTCTTAAAATCATTTTATTCAGTTTTAGCAGTTTGTTGTGGAATACTTCCCACGTCTGTCAGTTGTCGTCGTCCTCCAATTTGTACTTGCCAAAAGTTATATCTGTTGGAAGTGAAAACTGAAAATAATAATACGCTCGGACGTTTAAAAGTATACTACGAGGTCCTTTCCCAAACTGTCACAGGCACACATTCTTTCTTCGTCCAATAGTGTGTTACAATCTGTGCTCCCTCGGTTCCAAGAACGCGGAAAAATAAGAGGAACAGAGGTGAAATATAGGAGAAGAGGCCGCCGGGTAGCCAACATTAGCGGCCACAGAATGCGCGCTGATGAGTTCAGACCGAGCCGTGTGGGCCCTAAAGCAGGCAGGCAGTGGTCCATGCCCGCTCACGGTTGCTGTGTAAGCGTTTGTGTCGGTTGAGCCACCACCTTCTACCGTGGTGACTTCGACTACAAAATAAATGATGTACATCGTGCCAGTATCGATTATTTCTTTCGTAATTCATTACTGTAAACAGCAGCTATTTGGTCTGCCCACTTTACATCACGAATGTCATTACTGGTGAGGGGACGGGGGGAGGGGAGGAGATTAGTGTTTAACGTCCCGCCGACATCGAGATCGTTGGAGCAGAAGCTCTGATCACGGAACGATAGTAGAGGAAACCGTTGGTGCCCTTTCGGAGGAACCATCGCTACATTTGCCTTAAGCGATTTAGGGAAATCATGGAAAACCTAAATTAGGACGCCAGCCTGTGTTTTTCTTTCATGGTTTCGTTAAATCGTTTCACACAAATGCTGGTATGGTTGCTTTGAAAGGGTACTGCAGATCTGCTTTCCCATCCTTTCCTAATCCGAACTTGTGCTTCCTCTCTAATGACCTCGCCCTCGACGGCACGTTAAATTCTAATCTCCTCTTCCTCTCCACTTCCTCCTCCTCCATACCTTCATGTTGCCTTTGGCCTCCCTTGACTCCTTCTGCCTGCCGCTGACTAGATGAGCGAATAAAGCGTTCATCGTTGTTCCTCCATCCGTAGGCCATGACCATACCATCAATCCTATCTGTGGCTGGTTCCACCGCATCCATCCACATGCTTACATAATCATTCATCAGTCGATCCAAGCGGTCGCTCTCATGTTCCACCGTAATATGTCCATTTCGATACCCACAGTTTTCCCCTTTGTCTCTGTTTCAGTGTCGAATACTGTGAGCCAAATGTCAAGCAGCTTTCAGCCGCAGCGTGGAACACTGCTTTGTGCGTCTGGATCTGTGCAAACTCTAAAAGATAACATTTTGTGATCCAATAGCTATCTTTGCTTGAATTATCCTGTTGAATACGTCCACATCACATTGGAAAGTCTCATCGATTCGTGATTCTTACACGACCAACCTCAAAATCCAAATCCAAATCCCCACCATTCCTACTGCCAACAACAAGATATCCTGTTTCGCCATTTTGACTGTTAGTCCCCATTGGGTATGCCATCTTAGGCAATTTATAGCACTTGTAAGTAAGCATTACAAACATGGATTGTTATATGGTTATATCCCTTGCTGTGTATTTCACTGTTATTGTCTAACCTGCTTTCAGAAAACACTTGATAATGGCACTTAGAAGTCGAAATCATGATTGTGAAAGGGTAAACGTAACACTGTAAATAAATAACAGTCTAATGGCGGTAGTGGCTTTAAGGCCATAAGTATCTGATCGTCAGCAAAGAATGTAATCGTTGATAATGTACAGCCCCACACAAACGTCTCTCAGTCTGTTGGAGTTTCAAAGTTACATTAATGTGACAAGTTACTGTCTCTGACAATGTCTACTGCCTTGGGCGTTGTTAATTCACATGGATTAACTCTAACATTACTACGTCACCTGTCACCTTGCTGACGCTAAGTAGGAGAACATATATTATCATCCTCTGAGCTTTCTCAGTTCTGTGTTTAGTCGTAGCTAAGGACCATGGTCATCAGTTTATATCGTGTTGCAGAACATTACGTGAGACAGTGGCATAGAAATTCAGAACTGTTCTGGGATTTCATATATCAGGTCCCAAGTGGCTGCTGTACCACTGTGATCTCAGATTGGCATGGCTACCATAAACAGAATTAGTGGTTGCTGGACAGGCTCCGTGAATTCTAGTGCATGGTTATCAATCCAGAGTAGCATGCTGCTTGTTTCCTTGTGTACCAAACACTTCGTGTGCTGGTTTTCGCTAATGCCAAGTCTACCTGTGCCACACAAGTTGGCACAGAGCGTCAGAACGACTGCAAGCAAGGGAAGAGTACGTAGGTTTCATCACGTGGAGGTCGTGTGAATTGACTGCGAGTGACCAGCAACAGCAGTTGGAATATCTCCTCTCACTCTTACCAATTTAATTGACTACTTCATTAAATTGATCAAAATGGTGGTCCATCAGGTTCATGTCATGGTGTGTTGTATGGTCCTGATGGAATTTCCACTTACCACTATTTTCCAGGGGCGGGGGGGAGGTTACCAGAGGGTGAAAGGTTAATTAATTGATCAATATAATTAAGTAGTCACTATTGATAATACTGTGAGGAGCTATTCCAATAACTCAGACCTGAAAATGTACATGTAGCAGCGAGGGGGAGGGTGCATGGGGGGGGGGAGGAGGGGGACAATAGGATAAGTGCCTGTCAATCTAAAGGAAATGGAGGTGACATGGAAAACCACTTAAGAGAGCAATAGGTTAAGTACATGTCAAAGAAAGTAGAAGAATAGGAAAAGTACCCGTCAATCAAAGAAGAACAATAGGTTTGCCCCTGAGTGCATGCCTGCCAATGATGTAAGCAACCCATACTAACAACACGGCCCACAAACCACATTGCCCCTCTACTTGCGTACAACATCATTACTCTACCACACATTTGAGTTACACTCGTCTACTGGTATGTGATGTTCCTGCGGGAGGGAGGGGGGGGGGGGGTTCCACTGGTGGCCGAACTGCACTATAAACCTGGGTTCGGTGTGGGGTGGCAATGGGGTGGGTGGACTGCTGTGGCCTGTTGTGGGGTTGTGAACCACTGAGGGCTATGCCGGGACAAAGCTTCTCCGTCGTTTCTAGGTTCCTGGTTCAATACATACAATACACATACACACACACATACACATCAGACAATAAAAAGCGTTAGTATTGCATTATCAGCCAGTTCTCAGACATTTATAAAACTTCAGGTCTCCAACACAAAGGTAAGTCAGTTTAAATCAATTGCAAAATCTTCTTCCATGTGCATACGAATTATAAGACTTATATACGAACGAATTGATCTAACAATTGTT
The DNA here is from genome assembly GCF_021461385.2 of Schistocerca piceifrons. Classification (NCBI taxonomy): domain Eukaryota; kingdom Metazoa; phylum Arthropoda; class Insecta; order Orthoptera; family Acrididae; genus Schistocerca; species Schistocerca piceifrons. The sequence goes on along the minus strand of NC_060144.1, from coordinate 357,521,214 downwards.
TGATAATGAGGATCCAAGGGAAAGAAGAATATATCACAGATTCGAAACTGGTGTTTTACTGGACACTTAAATTGAAAGTGTTAAATCGTCATCTATTGTACAAAACTTAAAATTTGTTGCCGTACTTCCAAGTCATCTCCGTCTGCCTCTCGCTCTCTTTATCTGTCTTTTCATACTCATCACAGGAACCCCTCTGCCCCTCCCACAGTTTTCCTGATAATTATCCGGACCTCAATCAGCCCAATACGTTGGAGTAGTGTAGGAGAAGTGGAAAACAAGTAAATAAAAAAGAAACAGAACAAAGAGAACTTTCTCAGAACAAATTTTCTGCCTTCACTGCCTATTATCGTGAAGGATATAGTTAATAAAGAAAAACACTAATATTTCAAAAGTACGAACCGAAGGAAGGAACATTAGTGTTTCAAGTCTGGACGAGAAAGAGGTCGTTAAAAACAGAGCAAAAGCTCTGTACAGAGATGAATTGAGAAGAAAGTTGGCCGTGCGCTTTCAGTGGGAATATGGCGGCATTTTCCTTAAGTTATTAAGGGGTATCACAAAATTCCTAACAGGATGGCCGAACAGGGATTTCACCCCTCACACTGACGAATGCGTATCCAGTGCGCTAACCTTGCAGCACTACTCCCATTTAGAGAGAACATGTTTTGTTGAGAAAGTACGTTCCGATGCCGACTCGTGTGCGGAAGAGTGTGTGCGGTAGCGAAGTGATTTCAGCAAAGCTGTCTCACCCGGGCCAATAAGACCGAGAAGCTTATGTCCACGAATCAGCGCGGATTTAGAGAGCATCGGACATACGAAATGGAGCTTGCCCTTTCCTCACATAATATACGGTGAACTATATATGAGGGGCAACAGGTATATTGCATGTTTCTAGATTTCCGAAAGGCATTTGACACTGTGCCCCAGTGCAGACTGCTAACAGAGGTACGAGCATACAGCGTACGTTCCCAGATGTGTGAGTGGCTCAAAGACTTCCCAGTATGTTGTCGTCGAAGGCGAGGATTCATCAGAGACAAGAATGTAGTGAGCAACGCCCGAGGGAAGAATGATAGGACCGCTATTATTTTATATATACGTAAATGATCTGTCGGACAGCGTCGGCAGTAAACTGCGGTTGTTTGCTGATGATGCTGTTGCTTACGGAAAACTGTCGAAGTTGAGAGACTTTAGGAGGATACAACTTAGACATAATTTCTACTTCGTGTGATGTATGGAAGCTAGTTCTAAAAGTAGAAAAATGTAAGTTAATGAAGATGAAGGAGCTAGTACCATTTATTTCAATAATGAGGCTGAACAGGAAAAACAAATGTTCAGATGTAGCAGTTGTAGTGTCCGGATTGACCTGGACATGTTTAAATGTCTGGGCGTCACATTGTAAAACGACATGAAATAGAATGAGCATGTGTGAATTGTGGTATGGACTTAAATGGTCGACTTCGATTTGTTGGGAGAATTTTGGGAAGAGTGATTCACCTGTACTGGAGACCGTATACAGAACGCCTGTTCTTCAGGGCTGCTGGATTGTTTGAGATCTGCACCAGGCCAGATTAAAGGAACACGTCTAAGCAAAGCAGTGGATTTGTTACCAGTATGTATGAACGATCAAGTATTACAGACATGCTCCAGGAACTCAAATGGGAACCTCTGGAGGGAAGGCGACGTTCTTTCCGAGGAATCCTATTGAGAAAATTTAGCATACTGGCGTTCGAAGCTGACAGCAAAACGATTGTGCTGCAACGAACATGCATTTCGTCTAAGGACCACAAAGATTTAAGAAACTAGGGTTCATAGAAAGGCATGCAGTCAGTCGATTTTATCTAACTCTAAATGCGAGTGAAACAGGAAAGAAATAATAGTACTGGTAGAGGGTACACACCGCCACGCATGGTGCTGTCGCTTGCAGAGTATGTCTGTAGATGTATATATAGTAAGAGACAGTTAGTGCTGTGGAATAGTTACCATCGATACTACCACTGCCTGTGAATTTGTGCTGTACTCAATTTCACAGGTCTACAAAAAAATATTTTTTGAAAGTCGTTTGAAATTTGATAACTGACTTTTATGTACTCTTCAGCGCTGACTTCAAAAATGCAATCCATTTATTATATCACCTCAGGTTTTCTCACGAAAAGGGAGCATTTTTGGGTATAATAACAAAATTTAAGCAATTTATCACATTTTTTCATCGTTATAAAATTTTATTTTATTTATAAATCATGTTCTAAACTATATTTACAGTGTACTGCTATTTCTCTTTAACCTCATAAGTCCTTATAATAAAGCTTTCGCTTTCTGTCGAAGCTTCTTTTATTGCTTTTCCGGCTGTGGACTCGTTGACGATCATCTCTTTTTATCATCCAGCAGTAGTCCGTTATCATGTTGACATTCTATCTTCCTTGATATCTTTTTTATCCATTTCTTTGATGTCTTGCTGGAATCTTTCATCCGGCTCTTCACTTCATCACCAAGGTTTGGAGGGAAGTAGTCAATATGTGAGTGGAGAAAATGAACTTTAATGCTCATGTTACAGCCCAGCTTCATAAAGTTGTCGAGCATGTCTACGACGATTGTCTTGTAGAGTGGATCTCTTTTGTTTCCTACGAAAGGCGAGAGAAGAAAGACGCAAACTCCTTTTTCCTCGATCGATACCAAGAAAAGGGTGTACCGGGAGCCATCATATGTTTATCTTTCAATGTAGATCCTAAAACCTCTGCCGTTTTTTTAGTAAGGCCTAGGTCTTTAACTAAACCGTTCATTTCAGATTGTAGGAATAGAATGGGATCGGTTGAGCCAGGATCGTAGCAATCTCTCTTCTTCATATCATATTGCGGAGCCAATGGCAAGTGATCATCTATATCATCCAAAGAATCTGGAGGAGAGGATATTGGTACTCCAGGTCCATGAGGAACAGGGCGAATGGCTGATTGAATGTTAGGGTAAGAAATACCTTTTTGTTTTTCAAATGGAAACTTCGTACCTTGCAAGAACAAAACTAGGTGTCATCACTATGATTTTTGGGCTCCCTCCAAACCTTTGGTATTCCAAAACATAAAGATTGCTTTTTACGTTGAAACCATTGCCTCAATTCTTCAACACACACTGAACGAACTTTGTGTGGGGCCCAAGGCTTATCTTGATCGCCGACAGACATTGCGCAGCAGAGACGGCTGGTTATGGTAAAGCAACAGCCGACGTGAAATACGCTAGCAGAAGGCGGAACCTTTTCTCACTTGTCTTAGAGTGCAGCCTTAAGACACAAACGAAAATAGCCTGTAGAGTATAAGTTCTCAGCCATTCGTGTACTAAATTATTCTCATCTCAGCATACAGCCAACACCATGAGCCTGTGACACCTGGAGCTACATCCCAGAATACAGTATGGGGTCTGCTGTTCGACGTCCCAACAGGTCACCCGCCCTGAGCCACGAGAGAACCGCCGCTGGAACAGGGAGGTCGAGGCCATCGTCAGCTGCGCCGCTGCACTGTCATCACAGTCGTAGCCAGAGATGTCACGGACAGCAGCATTCGACTGGTGCCACACTCAGCCCCACTCTTAGCGCTGTCAACAATGCTGGATGTCTCTTGTTTCGAATGAGAGGCAACTGGATGCCTCTACAAAGCTGTGCCTGATGTACTATGGTCGAGGGCCAGAATAGATTGAACAAACCTACTATCGTTCTGTCGTCTCATTTCACTCTCGACAGGTGACAATCAAAGGGAGTTTCAACAGTACAAATGCAACTACTCAGACGGTGGTTTGTCTACCAACCCGAGAGCTGAGCCCCGAAAGAGGAATGGTTATCGACGTGCACGTAGATGTACGAGGGAGCAGAGTGTCCGACCATGTTACTGAATCGACCACAGAGCAGAAACACAACAAACTCCACTGGCACTAGCAACTGAGGGCTGAGAACGTGGTAACAGCATGATGCAGGGCAAAAGCTAGGACCACGGTAGCTGAACTCAGATCTGCCCAAGCAGGCCAGTTGCTGTCGGTATGTAAACATCTGGCTCAATGTTTCTGCCTACGTAATGTTTCACATATGCCCTCCGTAGGAGCGTTGCGTACAATCCTGCAGCGGTGCCCACCGCAAATGTCAATTTTTTCTGCATCATTAGACAAAATTCCCCTATAACGAAAGAAAAGGATGACCACCGTTTGTAACAAATCTACTTGTTGCAAAGCTTAATAAGCGAACCAGTGGAAATCTTCGGTTCACGATTACAGAATTTGCAGTGAGTTTCGCTTAGAAACCACGGACAGTGTCACAGTGACATGTGACTGATAACGCTTGTTATCATAAATTTAGGGCATTCAGGGTGTTAAAGCTTCTTATGGGCGTCAGCAAAATGACGTGGATGGAGCCGTCGAAACATTTCTGATGTGGAGAACAATTACTAGTCAGTACTATTCTCACACTGGGATAAAATATGGATTGTAAACGTTAACAGGGACACAAAAGGGCGACCAGTGTAGTGTGGCCACACCAGCAAACTATCTAAGTCTCGCCAAACGTTTTCTTTATTTTTCCACGGAACCTGATGACAAATGGTTTTGGGCCACAAAAAGCGTATGGGAGAGAGTTCAACCTAACAATGTACCAGGAAAACATAACGTACATGGGGATTACAATTAAAGTTCCACCCCGATGTTAAAGAGGAACCACTGCTCAGAATAACGTCAAATTTAAACAGAATACAGTCAAAGAAGGGGGAAACATTATGGAAACAAAAATGAAATTTTTACCACTTGATGGCGCTGTATGTGGCAAAATATGCAAATTAAATGACACAAGATACACGGCTGTTCCTCAGTTTGTGTCTGAAATGCTCGATATGACTTTCTCAATGCAGGATCGTGCGCTGCTCTTAAAAACTATTTTCGAAGATTGGCCACAATATTGCTGAAGGAGTCGAGCGGTGATGTGCAAACCTCCAGTGCTTGGGGAACTTGTACATACTTGTCAGCACGGTACATAACATTCTAAGAAACATTTTGCACTGTAATCCATATAAAATTACCAGTGTTCAGGAGTAGCTTCATGCTGATCTGCCATTAAGCCAAATGTTTGGTCTAATATTTTCTGCTTGCATGGAAGTCTTCATAGTTTAATGAATAGTTGTGGAACATTCTGTGGCAGACAAACCCCATTTCCATCCCCAAAGATATTTCAGTACACAGAACTGCAGAGTATGTACGGCGAAAAATCTGCTCGCACACCAGCATTGCTTCATTCCCCAAGGACGTGCGTGATGGTACCGTTTATCATAGCGCCATATTTTTTTCGAGGAGATGAGTCCTACGCGTCCTGCTACCTGTACTGTCACTGGTGAACGCTATGAGATTCGTCAACGCCATTCCAGTCCTTCGAGAGCGTGGATGTGTGAGCAGGAGAATTTTTAAGTAAGATGGCGCTCCTCCGTGCATTGCACAGCCAGCAAAGCAGTTGCTGCAGAGGCATTTAAGAAAGGCGAGATCCGCCTGTATTTCCATACAACCCAGCCATCCTGATCACCTGATTTTAATTTGTATGTCCTCTGGCTGTGAGGTTATCTCAAAGATGCTGTGTTTAGTACTCCGATTACAAACGTAGCTGAATTGGAGGCATGCAATATGCAGCGCATTCTGATGGTGACTCCTGGACACTTCGATGTGTTGTGGATCATGCTATATCTCGATTTTCACTTGTGGCACAAAATGATGAACACTGTACTGAATTCCTTGCGTGTACCACGATAGTTAAAAACCGATCTCATTGTTGATTCTTGTGCAGTTACTGGCCTCAGGACAATTGAAAACGAATATCATTCCTGATTTTTATGCGGTTTTTGGCGCCAGGACAACTAAAACCGATTTTTTTTTCTATCTGAACTTGTAGACCTTGTCATGGTGCATCGGCTTACCCACCTAACAGTGCACCAGCTGTTGCAATCCAAACTTGTACTGTCATTCACACAGCGCTGTATAGTCGGTCTAGTGTCAACCGACGCCACAGTCTCAGCATTGCAATTCATCTGTCACTTGTTGCCGAACACATTCACGGTATGACGCTTACAACGTTACCTGGCGAGAAAATTTTCGTTAATTTTTTGTCCAAATAATGCTTAGTTATTTTCGAATCGAACTGGAGACGTATGATGCGCCACCATACATTAGCAAAAGTGGCTCTCCTTGTAATTCTGTTGCGATTTTTAATATTTTTTCTATAACAAAAATTCCTAAACATATCTGTGGTTCCACTTATGAAACATATTTTCGACAGCAGATTCCACGACAGAAAGCCCCATATCTATTGGAAGATCACAGAAAAGAGACTATTCTTTTAAGATTTGTTCCAGAAAGTACCAGGGTCATATTATTATAAATCACGTGGGAAGACGCAAAATTATTTCCATATAAAACAAAGTCTCTTCAAGTAACTGAGTCAGATGCAAGCCTAAAATTATACGTGGGAAGCAAAAGCAGACCTAACAATAAAACGGATATACCAGTATATCTTCAGTCATTATTTTAAAGTTCCGCTGCGTCAAAATTTAAATACTTATGTGGGTTACAATAGAAATGAGTCAATAATTAAGATCAATATATGTTGAGAAAAACCTATAATGAGATCCGTTAATATACTGCAAGATCAGTCGTGATCTACAACAAACAATCACAGTATTTGTGTAAATCTGTTACTATACATTGAGAGCAGACTTTGACAAACGGGAATATTAAAGTTTGTGAAATAAAATGAATTAGTTACCCACACTCAATTGCAGTTACAGAAGACAACGTACGGACGAAAAAGAGAGATGAACAAAAACTGTAAGATGCCGAAATACATTAAATCGAAGACGAGTACCATCCGCAAGAGGCGTACTTTATCTATTCTGATCAACAAGAGAAGCATGATTGGTACAAGTCTGCAGAAGTAATAGTGTCGGTGCATCATACGTCTCTAAGACCGTGACTCTTCAAATATTACTTTCCAGATATAAATGCTAACCTCCCTGTAAACAACGGATTTAAACGATTGGCGGTATAAAGATAAGATTTATGATAAGAGCAGACAAATGTAATTTACATTACAGACATCATAAAGAAAATATTCTTCCTTCACTCTAGTTCCGTAATTACTTACTAATCGCTTCTTCTCAGAGTTACTGTTAACACACTTTTCAGTTCAACAAATTTACAAACGAAATCATTTGGCAGTTTGTTATTTGTCACAAACACATTCCTTATTTTACAATCTTTTCAGGTAAATGATATTGAATTACCTAGCTTATTTTTGAAACCCCATAATGATTTCTGATAGCTTAAATAGATGGGTGTGTTCTAATAAAGTGTAGGATATATTCCGATAATTCCACGAATTTTCAACTACGTTTTTGCTGAAGTATCATACATTTAGTGCAGACGAAAATGTCTCTGTGCGCGAGTGCGCGCGCGTGTGTTTGTGTGTTTGTGTCTCTCTGTGTGTGTGTGTGTGTGTGAACTGCTATATTCTCCATGTCCATGTTACGTTTTAATGTTGTCGCTATCAGCTGCATGTTACAATGAAAAAGCGAAAATGAAATATGACGGAGGATTTAACTTTACTGCCCACCCCCATCTCTCACACTCTTTCTCTTCTCCCCCACACGATTGTTCGCTCACTCGCTCATCCCCCCTTTCGTTTATTTCCATCTCTGTCAAAGGCAGCAAAATTTACGGTAAAAATGGGAATTATTTCCTGGAACCCGACAAACAAATAAACTAATAACTTGGTGGGCTCAAGCAGTTTTGCCTTTCAAATAAAAACAGTGAAAAGTTAAGATCGCAGTTGTTTGGTCTCCATTTGCAGTTTTATTGCAAGACAGCGACTGCATCAAACCAGTATATCTGAAATCACAACTCCATATTTTTGCGCAGGTCAGAAACACAATGCTAACCAGCAGCAACTCCAGAAGAAGTCACCAGGTAACTGTTCATGTGAACTGATTTTTCTATTTTTCTCAGTAATTCATCGTGGGAGTATAAGCAATAATTTCCTCCTATTCTCATTTGCGTACCTAACAAAATGCGATGATATTATGGGAAGGGATTTGCAATGGATGTTACAGGAAATTCCTTAATACCCAAGTTAGAATATTGAGAGTTTTAACGCGATAACTCTATATTCTTAATTGTGAGCTACTTTGCGATATGTCTAGTTTTATTTGTTCTCCCTCTGGGCGGAAAAGAGCATTACTCAGCACATTATTTTGGTCTATGAAATTTCTTTCAATCAAACTCACATGAATTACATAATGACTATAACTGTTTCAATTGATTAGTTCTTTTTAACAGCCTTTAAACACTTATATTAAAAAGAAAACAATCATCGTTGCAAAGTTATTTTTATTTAAAAGTAAAGCGTTTCGCCATGGTTAGACATCATCAGATTATCTAAAATGAAAAGTGGAGGCTAATTAAATAACTCTCCTGTAAACGCTATAAGGCATGGTTCGAATCTGAACCACAAATTTGATTAAAAGCGTAAACAACACTCACGTAAAACTATCAGATATGCCGGCTGCCGAAGTCCTACAGCAGCCACATATACATAAAATCGTTTGGATGGAAATTCAGCTGTCAGAATAACTAAAAGGAACTGTGGGAACCTAGACAGAAAGTTTCAGGAATAATTTCACACCCACAACTGAAGCGAGATCTAACAAGCTAATAAGGGAAACCAGCAAAAGATTTACAAATACCTTTGAACTGTTATGGAAAACTAGAGCACAGTGTAGAACAGCAAATAAAACCAATGAATGAAAGTAATATTAAAAGTTTGCCAGTAAGTAGGATATGAGTTACGCATACAGAAGCAGCGTCCACGAACAATTAAATAGGTAAACCAACTGTAAAATTAGAATAAAACTTCTACACATCTTAAATGCATATACTTTACTAATACCAAACTTGCTGGCTAGCTTTTAATACCACTTTCATTTACCACAATGCTGCTTGCGTAGTATGTACAGCAAGCGTCGGAGTATTGCAAGTGATTTGAATGGCCCGTGTTACCTGTTCAATAATTTTGATATTCATTACATTTTAACTTTAATTTTAATCTAATTTATTCCTTTTGAATGCATTATGGGAACAGCAGTGATCAATGTCTTATAAATAATTACTATTAAAAACAGTCTTGATCACGATTTATTTAACAAGGTGACCGGTTTCGACCACTACTGTGGTCATCTTCAGACCTATAAGTTGTATACAAAGCTCTAATTAGAGGGCTACAAACATTAAACAGAATACATAAAGTTATAAAGCTATAAAACGTTGAATTATCATTGAGTAGGAACCTCTTTCTGTTGGAGAATCACTACTGGAGAAACCAGTGCACGTCTTACTATATATAATGGAGGCTCCACCCACTTCTGACTGCATGATGTCATTATTAACCAATGAGTTATAAGTCGAATTACAATTTAAAATTTCTTAGTTAAAAAAACATTGTCAAGAATTAGAAATAAATACACACTAAACTTAGCTTATTAAACAGCTATTGTCAATTAAGAAGCGTTAAAAATATTTAAATATGTAGGAATATGAACTTCGGTTTGGCAGTACATGGGTTGCCCTCTCAAGGCCTGTCAGTGAACCATTTGGAACCACTGGTTGCTATGGTGAAGTTAGACGCCGTTGCAAAGATGATGCAGCAGGCTTCTTTCATTGAAGTTGTTGTAAAGTCGATAGTCGAACTAGTGGTTGCCATGGTGAGGACAAACACCAGTGCAAAGATGTGGCAGCAGGCTTCTTTCCAACGAAGTTGTTGCGAAGTAGAATGGCAAAGACTGTGGCGTCAGACGATGTATTATTGAGTAGCAACTTGTCTTTATTGAAACGAAAAGAGTAAGCTACAATAATCTGTAGCTGACATGTATACTACATGCTGCCTAAATATGATACGAAGTAGTTGTCCGTATATATGAAATCTATGAAGTTGATATGTAGATTACATGAGCCTTTTTTTCATTCAATGCGTTGCTATTCCTCTGTTTATATGCCAGTCATATAAGCAAATAAAATTGAAAGACTTTAAAAATTATAAAATTATGAACCAGTGTCAAAAATAAAACGATGCGAATTAGCAATATGCAGTCTAAAAGCATGAAAGCAAAAATTCTAAAACATATAGTCAATCATAAAATAATGTTTGGTAAAAGACAATTACAATGTAAAGATAAAATATTTGCTAAAAGTCTTTATAATTGAAATAAATAAATAAATATATATATATATATATATATATATATATATATATATATATTAACTTTTTAAAACAAAGAACAGAAGAGTAAACATTCTAAAGCAGATCATCGAAAAGCTCAAAGAAATGTTCGTCTTTGAACTGAAGTTGTTCGTTTAAAACAGATAATGGATTACTTTTGTGAAGTGAAAAAATTTCAATTTCTTCTAAGGTATTTAGCAGTGGTCCTTTTGGCACAGTATGTAATATTTTCAAATTGCTAGAAATGCAACCCTCAGAATGATTGTATCCATCAAGATGTTGACCAAATATTGATTTTATGCGTGCAGCACCAGTAGTATGTTCTTTGAAACGTATCGGGAATATACTGTATACCATGCACATGCGGAAAAGTTTATGTCGGAATGACTGGACGATCCATTAACACCAGGATCAAAGAGCATAAGCGACATTGCAGGTTGGGGCAGGTGGAGAAATCGGCCGTGGCAGAGCACGCACTGAATGAGACCGACCACGTAATAAAATTCGCCGACACGGAAGTTCTGGCTGTAGAGAAGCACTATCACACGCGCTTGTTTAGAGAAGCTGTAGAAATACAAAAACACGCGAACAGTTTCAACAAGAAAGAGGAAAGCCTTAAGGTAAAAGGATCCTGGCTTCCCGTACTGCAGCGAACGACCGTCGCCGGTAGCAAGAGGAGAACCGCACCGGAAATGACCGAGGAGGAGCCCTCGGACGTTGGCGCGCCAGGTACACATAGTCTGCGGCCGCGAGCTCGCCTCCAGTTCACCACCGGCAATGGAGGGTGAAGCTTTGACAGTGCCAGCCACTCGTGCTGCCGAAATGTCAGAAAAATCATTAGATGAACGTCGGCCGAAGAACCCGAGACAGAAGCCAATTAGCAGTTTGACTTAAATCTATGTTAACAAATTTCTCTTCTTCAGAAACGCTTTCCTTGCCATTGCCATTCTACATTTTATATACTCTCTACTTCGACTATCATCAGTTATTTTGCTCCCCAAATAGCAAAACTCCTTTACTACTTTAAGTGTCTCATTTCCTAATCTAATACCCTCAACATCACCCGACTTAATTCGACTACATTCCATTATCCTCGTTTTGATTTGTTGATGTTCATCTTATATCTTCCTTTAAAGACACTATCCATTCCGTTCAATTGCTCTTCTAACACCTTTGCTGTCTCTGACAGAATTACAATGTCATCGGCGAACCTCAAAGTTTTTATTTATTCTCCATGGATTTTAATACATATTCCGAATTTTTCTTTTGTTTCCTTCACTGCTTGCTCAATATACAGACTGAATAACATCGGGGAGAGGCTACAACCCTGTCTTACTCCCTTCCCAACCACTGCTTCCCTTTCATGTCCCTCGACTCTTATAACTGCCATCTGGTTTCTGTACAAATTGTAAATAGCCTTTCGCTCCCTGTATTTTACCCCTGCCACCTTCAGAATTTGAAAGAGAGTATTCCAGTCAACATTGTCAAAAACTTTCTCTAAGTCTACAAATGCTAGAAACGTAGGTTTGCCTTTCCTTAATCTTTCTTCTAAGATAAGTCGTAGGGTCAGTATTGCCTCGCGTGTTCCTATATTTCTGCGGAAACCAAAGTGATCTTCCCCGAGGTCGGCTTCTACCAGTTTTTCCATTCGTCTGTAAAGAATTTGCGTTAGTATTTTGCAGCCATGTTTTGTTAAACTGATAGTTCGATAATTTTCACATCTGTCAACACCTGCTTTCTTTGGAATTGGAATTATTATATTCTTCTTGAAGTCTGAGGGTTTTTCGCTTGTCTCATACATCTTGCTCACCAGATGGTAGAGTTTTGTCAGGACTGGCTCTCCCAAGGCTATCAGTAGTTCTAATGGAATGCTGTCTACGCCCGGGGCCTTGTTTCGACTCAGGTCTTTCAGTGCTCTGTCAAACTCTTCACGCAGTATCGTATCTCCCATTTCATCTTCATCTACATCCTCTTCCATTTCCATACTATTGTCCTCAACTACATCACCCTTGTATAGACCCTGTATATACTCCTTCTACCTTTCTGCTTTCCCTTCTTTGCTTAGAACTGGGTTTCCATCTGAGCTCTTGATATTCATACAAGTGGTTCTCTTTTCTCCAAAGGTCTCTTTAATTTTCCTGTAGGCAGTATCTATCCTACCCCTAGTGAGATAAGCCTCTACATCCTTACATTTGTCTTCTAGCCATCCCTGCTTACCCATTTTGCACTTCCTGTCGATCTCATTTTTGAGACGTTTGTATTCCCTTTTCCCTGCTTCATTTACTGCATTTTTATATTTTCTCCTTTCATCAATTAAATTCAATATTTCTTCTCTTACCCAAGGATTTCTACTAGCCTTCGTCTTTCTACCTACTTGACCCTCTGCTGCCTTCACTACTTCATCCCTCAGAGCTACCCATTCTTCTTCCACTGTATTTCTTTCCACTATTTGTGACAATTGTTCCCTTATGCTCTCCCTGAAACTCTGCACAACCTCTGGTTTAGTCAGTTTATCCAGATCCCATCTCCTTAAATTCCCACCTTTTTGCAGTTTCTTCAGTTTTAATCTACAGTTCATAAGCAATAGATTGTGGTCAGAGTCCACATCTGCCCCTGGAAATGTCTTACAATTTAAAACCTGGTTCCTAAATCTCTGTCTTACCATCATATAATCTATCTGAAACCTGTCAGTATCTACAGGCTTCTTCCATGTATACAACCTTCTTTTATGACTCATGAACCAAGTGTCAGCTATGATGAAGTTATGCTCTGTGCAAAATTTGACCAGGCGGCTTCCTCTTTCATTTCCTAGCCCCAATCCATATTCACCTACTACGTTTCCTTCTCTCCCTTTTCCTGCTACCGAATTCCATTCACCCATGGCTATTAAATTCTCGTCTTCCTTCACTATCTGAACAATTTCTCTTATTTCATCATACCTTTCTTCAATTTCTTCGTCATCTGTAGAGCTGTTTGGCATATAAACTTGTACTACTGTAGTAGGCGTGGGCTTCGTGTCCATTTTGGCCACAATAATGCGTTCACTATGCTGTTTGTAGTAGTCTACCGGCACTCCTATTTTTTTTATTCATTATTAAACCGACTCCTGCGTTACCCCTATTTGATTTTGTATTTATAATGCTGTATTCGCCTGACCAAAAGTCTTGTTCTTGCTGCCAGCGAACTTCACTAATTCCTACTATATCTACCTTTAACCTATCCATTTTCCTTTTTAAATTTTCTAACCTACCTGGTCGATTAAGGTATCTGACATTCCACACTCCGATCCGTAGGACGCCAGTTTTCTTTCTCCTGATAACGACATCCTCTTGAGTTGTCTCCACCCGGAGATCCGAATGGGGGACTATTTTACCTCTGAAATATTTTACCCAAGAGGGCGCCATCATCATTTAACCATACAGTAAAGCTGCATGCCCTCGGGAAAAATTACGGCTGTAGTTTCCCCTTGCTTTTAGCCGTTCGCAGTACCAGCACAGCAAGGCCGTTTTGGCTAGTGTTACAAGGCCAGATGAGTCAACAATCCAGACTGTTGCCCCTGCAACTACTGAAAAGGCTGCTGCCCCTCTTCAGGAACCACACATTTGTCTGGCCTCTCAACAGATACCCCTCCGCTGTGGTTGCATCTACGGTACGGCTATCTGTATCACTGAGGCACGCAAGCCTCCCCACCAACGGCAAGGTCCATGGTTCTCTTATCCTGATAAATATTACATGAAATGAAATGTTTACGTTTCGCATATACGGCAGGCCTAACGCAAGAGACATTTCTGAAATATCTGAGGCAACCTAAAATACACTCCGTGAATTTTAGCTGCAGAAGGTTGTCTTATAATAAGGAAAACGTGTTTATCCTCGCTCGCCGTGTTTCCAAGTGGCGCAGTTTACTGTGAGGCATACACTCAGCCGTAAAAGTATTCGGACAGTGGGAAGTTTCACAATGAGTACTCGAGAAACACTGACTATGAAACCCAAACATATATATTAGAAATATGTATGCGTAACAACATTAATTACAAAAGAATAATTGTATTATTTCGTTTCCAAAACATAATTAACAGAAAAACTAACAACAAAAATGAAACATCCTGCACACCCTGCTGCTACAAAAGTATTTGGACACCGTACAATAAACATAAGTTGTACGACGAAAATGTCAATACCTTGTGGGTCCACCTATCATTTTAATACCTCCTCCAATCTACTAGGCATACTTTCCACAAGTTTTTTCGTGAAATCTGGGGCTATATTTGCCCATTCTTGGCGCAGTTTCTCTTTCAAGGTCTGTTTCGTATAGATGTTGCCCGCGTGGAGGGTCCGTTTCAATTTATCCCACAAATGTTCGATTGGGTTAAGGTCTGGTGATTGGGGAGGAGGGTGTAATACTTTCGGGCAATTGAAGAACAACCACATTTCTACAATATGCGCGGTATGCTTGGGATCATTATCCTGATAAAAATGAAAGTTCGCAATACCCAGATGTCGTGCACTCTGATTCAAATGTCTTCGCAGTATATTCAAATACTCTTCCTTGTTCATCGTATCATCAATGAACATTAAATCACCCACACCATTGCCGGACATGCAACCCCACACCATGATGCTCCCATCTCCAAACCTTACTGTTGGTTTGAGGTTCCTGGGATTCAGCTCTTCATTGGTCTTTCGCCACACGTTTGCCTTTCCGTCGCTTTGTCATAACGTAAATTTACATTTATCGCAAAATATCACCCGATTCCACCAAGCCTGATCGTATTCGGCGTATTCCCTTGCAAACTGCATACGTTTCTTCTTGTTCACTGCATTTATGAATGGCTTTCGCCGTGCCCCTCGACCATGGTACTTCGATCGTCGTAGTACTCTCCGCACGGTTTCGGGATGAACTTTTGTGCCAAGGTCTCCCTCCACCTCACTTGCAATTCGTGTGGCAGATATTTTCGGATTCTGTTGTACCTTTCGCACAATCACACGTTCATCTCTCTGTGAAAATGTCCGTGGCCGTCCTGTACTGCAACAGAATTCCAGTCGGTCTTCTTTCTCGAACCGTTTAACAACGTCGTGAACTGTTCTTATCTTCATGTCCACTATTGCGGCACTTTCCCTGCAGGTTTTACCCTTCGCGTGATGATAAACGACAAGTTGGCTTTGCTCGAACGTAGAACACTTCCCTCTGCGTCCCATCGTCTACCTGCACAGGCTCGAGATACGTGTTTACTAATCATCGCTATCGTCTCGCGGAAATGTCGGACACACTGCAGTCGCTTCACCCTCTGTGCGTCTCGGAATGAACTATTCTCTCACGTTGTCCGTCTTTGTCCGAATACTTTTGTTGCACCTTCCCATGCCGTCCTCAGGAAATATTGCGTAACAGACACAAGTCCAACAACAATTCTTCGTATTTGACGCGTGTTTTACGTTGCGACACCGTACCCAGAGTCCCAAATACATTACAAAGTGCAATTTTTGTATTTGTTCATGCGGCAAACTGCAAAATTATGCGCCGTTACGTGTGTTCGAATACTTTTGCGACTGAGTGTACATAGTTCTCGCCGGGCGTAAGAAGCGACTCGACTAACGAGAGGAACTCGCCAGGTGCCATACGCTGATTGTCCGGAAACTTTGCTCAGTGAAGGAGAGGACAAAATAGGCGAACATGTGTTTCGGCTCATCTGCAGACACTCGACCGTTTTCGAGAAAACGACGGTCATAGTTATAAACGCGCTGTTGCTGTAGTGTAGACACCTTTGGCGCCCGAGAATGCAATTGAAGCGGCGGCTCAGTGGCTACCGTCGTTCCATCGCAACTTTGATTCTCGAGTTCGAGACCATATTGGTTTTTTATTATTATTTTTTCCTCCCTCTCTATGAGAATTATCTACGAATGTTATTTCCAGTTCATGTTGAAATAATGTCGTTATTCGTCTGTTAACTTTCTGTGTAATTAATGAATTAAAAAGAAAATAAACGAGTGAGAAAATAATGTGAAATATTTTTGAACCTCCTTACAACCTGTAAGGTTGCAAGGACATTCACAAATATTTCACATCATTTTCTCATTCGTTTATTTTTTTAACTTCTTTCATTACACAGTAAATTAATTGACGAATAACAACATTGTTTCAAAAAAATAAATTGGACTAAACATTCAAATATTCATAGATAATTCAGAGAGTGAGGGGAGGGGGGGGGGGGGGGGGAGAGAGGACAACCAGGTTTCGAACTCGCAGCGCAAAGTTCTGAAGTCGGGACGGTAGCCGCTGAGCCACCACTTCAATTGGATAGTTGGATCCTTACATGCTAAAAGGTATCTACACTATAGCAAGAGCGCATTGAAAACTTTGACCGTCATTTTCTCAGAAGCGGTCGAGTGTATACAGATAAGCCAAGACACGTGTTCGCTTACTTTGTCCCCTCTTTCACTGAGCGAAGTTTCAGCAAGATGTATTTGTATGAGACTTGGCGGGTCCCCTCGTAAGTGGCATCGTTGCGATTCAGTAGACAGAATGCGTCCCCTTTCCTCGACTACCTATTTACATGTTTGGAGACTTTCGTTCTTGTAGTCACAGTTTGCATTATGAGGGCTGGTTTTCCTGATAACGATCTACTAATGGACTTTGCTCCTAATTTAAGTTACTGTGTAGTAGACCTACTGCAACAACTAGAACCAGAAATGTTTGTTTATTTGGATAGTCCTATTTTTAGTTGTCATATTTCGCTATAATATTTTCCTTTGTTTCGAAACGGCAACTTTAGATGACCACTGCAACTTGGTAACATCAGTAATAATTTAATACTTTGAAACAGTTACGTGTGGTGTACGAGGAGTGTACTCTGTTGAATGAGGAATACATTAAACACGAAAGCTGCGTCCAGTAACAATAATTAACTTTCGCTTACATGACAAAACTCACGTCGAAATACTGTCAATTCATCTCAGTACCCAGTAAACATACTTTTGTGGGGAAGGCAAACGAAAGATTGTTTTATTGACCGCACACTAAAAATAGGCAACAGGTCTACTGAAACACTGCCTACACTACGTTTGTCCGTCCACTGCTATAGTATTCCTGCGTGGTATGGGATCCTTGACAGACGTGGTTGACGTTGCACGCCAAAAACGTCCAAGGAACGGTAGCACGATTTGTAATGTCACGAAACAGGGGAGAGAGGGTCCCAGATTTAATAAGCAAGTTGGGGTGACATCCATGATAACAAAAGCGTTTTTCGTTGCCGCGAGATCTTTTCCGAAATTTCAATCACCAACATCTGTTCTGAATGCCAAAACATTATTTCCTCGGGAACTAGCACAGGAAGAAGTAACCACAGTAATAATGTAATTCAGGGCTCGTGAAAAAAGATTCAAGTGGTCCTTTTCCCGCACGCTATTCTGTTAAAGAGTGAGACGGTAGAGAAATAGTTCGAAGGTGGTTCGATGAACCCTCTGCCAGGCACGTAAGTCTGGATTGCAAAGAAATCCTGGTAGATGTAGTCATCTAGATGTAACAACGAAATTATGTTGTAATTGCGACATGTGAGTTACATTTGATTTGAACATCGAAGTTTTTTGCTGTTTATTTATTTTTTGTTCATTATTTTCATCTAGGTGCGGTAAATTGATGCTTAAATAAAGTGTCATGCATGGACCAATAACAATAAATTCTTAACTACTTGTTATGGTACTGCAGTATCTTCCAGCGTCTTCAGAAGTGGATATAGCATACAACGTTCCGAGGGCGTTTATAAGTGGATATTGCAGACGATTTCCAGCAAAATTTGAATGTAGCTTCTTAAAAGTTCCGTGATAAAACAATTTGACTTACTGGTGAATACAGTTCATCGTCACTACACAGTATATATTATCATTATACATGAGGTAAAAAGGGTTCGCCGGTTGCGGTGGCCGAGCGGTTCTAGGCGCTTCAGTCACTAACCGCTCGGCTGCTTCAGTCGCAGGTTCGAATCTTACCTCGGGCATCGATGTGTGTTAGGTTAGGTAGGTTTAAGTATTTCTAGGTCTAGGGGACTGATGACCTAAGCAGTTCGGTCGCATGGTTCTTAGAGCCATTTTTTGTCATTTCGCGTAAATTTTCTTTACGGTAAACGGCCATATCTTTAGATTGCGTTGACATAGAAGCTCACTGTTTTTTGCACCACCAAGGGACCGTACATCGCAGGAAATGCGATACATTTCCGCTTATTATGTCTACCCGTAATCGAGGTAAACGGGTTTTAAGGGTTGGGTAGACAGACAGACGGCCAAGAAAGTGAGACTAGTAGGATTCCATTTTTACCGATTTAGGTGACGAAATCCTAACCACGAAAATAGCTACGACCGTCAGAGAAGATGAGGGCCGCATAAATAATTCCCCCTACTCTTTATTCTAAATGTTCTAGTTGCAGGCGTATATCAGCATATTACTCGTAGCTACACTTTCGATCCAAATCACGTTTACAGGAATGCAAATAAAATCCATTTGCCTATACACATGGTAATTCAGAACCCAGTATTAATGCCACCACGTTTTAGAAGTGCGAGCATTCCCACTGTCAGCTAGAAACACTCCGGCTAAAGAACATTTTCTGGCTCTGGCGAGTCTAATGAAGAATTCGAAACATTGTATTATACGTTTGGCAGCTATGTCGCCGTTTTATTTCCTTGGGTGGTGCAGAATTATCCTACTAAATTTACTCGCTAATAACACTATTTTGTTATTGCCATTTTCATTGCGAAATGGCCGGCTTATTCATGTCTGGGGTAATAATAGAGGGCTGTTTGCCTGGGTTGTCTGCTAGTGTAGTGAAAGGTGATTGCTACTGCAAGGGAGGTCTGGTTTGTTTTCGGTTCTAATGAACATTTTCTGACTCTGGCGGGTCGAATGGAGAATTCGAAACATTGTATTATAGGCAGATAGACTATCAGTAAAGCAATTTCAAGAAATTCTTGAGCCCCCAATACGTTTTATTGCTACCTTTATTCTGTACTGACGCCCTGTGGATGTCAATATGAAACACTTGTAGAGTTTCATACTTGTTACCGCCTACTTTTTCCGCTTCTGTCAATCATTTAATTGACTTAACTGTGGGACTGAATGATTTTTTAATGAATTTCGTTATGAATCTTCACGTATTGCTAAATTTGAACACTTTCATGGTAGGTCAGCGACGGTAATCTAGTACGACTTTCTGAACGTTGACACAGTTTCGCGGTCGAATGCGCATAATATTTTGCTAATTCGTAACGATCTGGGATACTTTGTCTTACTAAAACTGTTACGTTATCTCGATAAGCTGAAATTCATTTTTATTAGTACAGGTCATACTAATTAGCGTTTCTTCTTTCATTTACATCTTATATTTACGTGTTGTGTTTAACACGCTAATCAGCATTAATATAGTCTTACACATGACTGAAACAGTCTGACAAAGTTCGGGTAGTTTTCCAGTTTCACGCCTGTGCATAGTGTGTTGGCAGCACTTCGTCGCCTTGCCTGTTATGCTGTGTAGCAGACTTTAAAGCTGTGCGGATCAGCATAACGAAAAGGCGAGGGGTCTCGATCGTTTTGTCCACGGCTGTACAAATCCGGAGTTGAACATAATGAGGTCAGTGGCTTAGCACGCGAGAGGCAGTGGGAACCCACAGCATTAAATACCATGGTAATGTCTGTCGCCTCACTGGAAAAATAACACAAGAACAGCAGGTCTAAAGACAAATTCTGGAGCAACATACCCATTTTGGTATTTATGTGTAGACAGAGTGCTGTGTGTGAAGGGATAATGTGATAAAAGAAAAGAGCTTGAATTCAGAGTTCGAACGTAAAATATTACACTGACGAAACTAAATTGGAAAACATGATAAAAAAAAGGGGAGTTACGACATTAATATTGTAGGGCTAAGTGAAGTAAAGTGAGAAAGAAAATTTTATTTTGGGAATTGCAAAGCAACTAGCAACTTGGTCCAGGTTTACCTTGGTAGCATTATCTGCACCCAGACGGCTAGACTGGCGCAATGTATTCTGTTTGCGGGCCTCGAATAAAATTATTGATAAATCTACGTTAACTACCTGAATATCATCACTTTCGCGCTGTAGAAAGATTGTATGTAGGCATGATTATTATGTGTTCCATACCAAACTGGCGTTCGGAATAACATCTCAAGGCAATGATGGGAGCACACCGTAACTGAAGTCTACAACCAATGTGAGAATTGTGTGTGAATCATGGGTGTATGTGAGTGAGATCGATTGGATATGGATCTAAGGCTGCCTGATTAGACACAAATAAAACAAATATAAGGAAGATGAAGCATGACGTACATCTTTTGGTGTTGTTACTGCATACTTCATGTGAAGATTAGTACGCACTGTGATGTTCTGTTGAGAGTCATTGCGTCAGTCCTTTTTTATGGTCTCTTTATGGCAGATCGGGCACTGACGACCGTGCAATTTGAGCGTCCCACAAACCAAACATCATCATCTTTATGACACACTTCCTCGCAGTGCCTCGCAAAGAATCTTGCCCACATACAAGTTTGATTAAAAGGAAAACAAATGGCTTTAATGTTGAGTCACATCCCATGCTTATGAAAGAAATTACTGTTTGTAAACGAAGCAGGCTTGCATCTCATGCTGCGTTTTTATTTATGTTTATTTCAGATTCACATGTTTCTCTCGTTATGCAGTTGTTCCATAACGACTGCAATCATTTCGGTGTCACATAGGTGATCTGTAATATACACTACTGGCCGTTAAAATTGCTACACCACGAAGATGACGTTTTCAGAGCATACACACAAGGTTGGCGCAGGTGGCGACCCCTACAACGTGCTGACATGAGGAAAGTTTACAACCGATTTCTCATACACAAACAGCAGCTGACCGGCGTTGCCTGGTGAAACGTTGTTGTGATGCCTCGTGTAAGGAGGAGAAATGCGTACCATCACCTTTCCGACTTTGATAAAGGTCGGATTGTAGCCTATCGCGAATGTGGTTTATCGTACCGCGACATTGCTGCTCGCGTTGGTCGAGATCTAATGACTGTTTACAGAATATGGAATCGGTGGGTTCAGGAAGGTAATACGGAACGGCCTCGTATCACTAGCACTCGAGATGACAGGCATCTTATCCGCATGGCTGTAACGGATTGAGCAGCCACGTCTCGATCCCTGAGTCAACAGATGGGGACGTTTGCAAGTTAACAACCATCTGCACGAACAGTTCGACGACGTTTGCAGCAGCATGGACTATCAGCTCGGAGACCATGGCTGCGGTTACTCTTGACGCTGCATCACAGACAGGAGCGCCTGCGATGGTGTACTCAACGACGAACCTGGGTGCACGAATGGCAAAACGTCATTTTTTCGGATGAATCCAGGTTCTGTTTACAGCATCATGATGGTCGCACCCGTGTTTGGCGACATCGCGGTGAACTCACATTGGAAGCGTATATTCGTCATCGCCATACTGGCGTATCACCCGGCGTGATGGTATGGGGTGCCATTGGTTACACGTCTCAGTCACCTCTTGTTCGCATTGTGGAACTTTGAACAGTGGACGTTACATTTCAGATGTGTTATGACCCGTGGCTCTATACTTCATTCTATCCCTGTGAAACCGTACATTTTAGCAGGATAATGCACGACCGCATGTTGCAGGTCCTGTACGGGCCTTTCTGGACACAGAAAATGTTCCTCTGCTGCCCTGGCCAGCACATTCTCCAGATCTCTCACCAACTGAAAACGTCTGCTCAATGGTGGCCGAGCAACTGACTCGTCACAATAAGCCAGTGACTAGTCTTGACGAATTGTGGTATCGTGTTGAAACTGCATGGGCAGCTGTACCTCTACACGCCATCCAAGCTCTGTTTGACTCAATGTCCAAGCGTATCAAGGCCGCTATTACAGCCAGAGGTGGTTGTTCTGGGTACTGCTATCTCAGGATCTATGCACCCAAATTGCGTGAAAATGTAATCACATGTCATTTCAGGTATAATATATTCGTCCAATGAATACCCGTTTATCACCTGCATTTCTTCTTGATGTAGCAATTTTAATGGCCAGTAGTGTAGCCACAGAGTAAGGTTGAATCCCAGCTATGTTTCGTGCCTCGTGAATCTCCACATCGTCAAGAGGTGAACGCTGTATTAAAACACTGTGTGAAAAAAAATGACCCGGGTGATACTCTATCCAACAGCCCTTACCCATTTTTTCGTTGCATTTCTAGTCAAACGCTTTACCACATTTTTTTCCACTAATTCTCTTACAGTGTCAAATAATATTTGCTAAACAAAAAAGAATAATACAAAAACGGTGTTAATCCTACTTTCCGCAGCCAATTATACACTTAACGAAAGAAAATCCCCTTTCCACTCTTTGCCTGTAACACTTTTTGTTTATTTATTTATTATTAACTACGGAAACAAGGCCATCAGGGCCTCAAAAACGAAAGTAGTTGTGAAAAAATATATCTAAAAAGGGGGCATGGGTAGAATACCATAGGCACAGGGTAACTCAAACCGATATCTTGACGGCGAAGTAGAAGTTCAACATATTGACGAATGAGTTCCGATATCGAGGCAGGCGCAAACACTTCCAATATGCAATTGTCAAATATTGGAGCAAGCCGATTGGGTCCGTATCGACCCCTCCATCTCCAATATAATGAACACAGTTGCCTAACAACCATGCAGTTGTATTTGACTTCACCCTCGGAAGGTAGCAGAAATCTGGACGAAACAGTATAACAGCAGAAAAGGCAATCTCAACCGACCGAGTTACAGAGGCTAATGCTTTCAGAGCCAGTACCAGTTCATTTCGTGACCTGACAGGTACATCTACACTGGAGAGCCAAAGAAACTGATACACCTGTGTAATACCATGTAGAGGCCCCGCAAGCACGCAGAAGTGCCGCGACACTACGTGGCATGGACTCGACTAGTGTCTGAAGTAGTGCTGGAGGGAACTGACACGATGAATCCAGCAGGGCTTTCCATAAATCCGTAAGAGTGCGAGGGGTTGGAGATCTCTTCTGAACAGCACGTTGCAAGGCATCCCAGATATGCTAAATAATGTTCATGTCTGGAGAGTTTAGTGCCCAGCGGAGGTGTTTAAACTCAGAAGAGTGTTCTTGGATCCACTCTGAAGCTAGTCTGGACACGTCAGGTGTTGCATTGTCCTGCTGGAATTGCCCAAGTCCGTCGGAATGTACAATTGACATGACCTGATGCAGGTGATCGTACTGGATGCTTACGTACGTGTCACCTGTCAGAGTCGTAACTACACGTATCAGGGCTCCCATATCACTCCAACTGCACACGTCCCACACCATTACAGAGCCTCTACAAGCTTGAACCTGCCACTGATGACATGCGAGGCCCAGTTCCGTACACATCCATGCACTCGATGCACTTGAAACGAGATTCGTCCGACCAGGCACCACGTTACCAGTCGTCAACAGTCCAATGTCGGTGTTGACGTGTCCAGGCGAGGCATAAAGCTTTGTTTCTAGCAGTCATCAAGGTTACACGATGATGTTTCGATGAATGATTCGCACGCTGACATTTGTTGATGGCCCAGCATTGATATCTGCAGCAATTTGCGGAAGAGTTACACTTATTTCACACTGAACCATTCTCCTCAGTTGTCGCTGGTCCCATTTCTGCAGGATCTTTTTCCGGTGCGCAGCAATGTCCGACATTTGATGTTTCACCGGATTCCTGGTATTAACGGTACTATCGTGAAATAGTCGTACGGGAAAATCCCCACTTCATCACTACCTCGGAGATGCTATTTCCCATTGCTCGTGAGCCGACTTTAACACTACGTTCCAGTTCACTTAAATCTTGATAACCTGCCATTGTAGCAGCAGTAACCGATCTGACAACTGCGCCGGACACTTGTTATCTTGTACGGGCGGTACCGACAGCAGCGCCGCATTTTGCTTGTTTTCGTATCACTTTAGTTGAAGATGCATGCTTATACCAGTTTCTCTGACCCTTCAGTGATTGTGTTGATGCCAATAACTTACACGGGCAAGCCATGATGCAGCCACTGCCAGTTGCAGCGCTCAGAAATTGACTGAACTTCTTCAAACACATCATAGAATGAAGGCTTTCACGGCAGGTGTTGTCATCACGTAACAAAAAAAATGTGTGTGAAATCTTATGGGACTTAACTGCTAAGGTCATCAGTCCCTAAGCTTACGCACTACTTAACCTAAATCATCTTAAGGATGAACACACGCACCCACGCCCGAGGGAGGACTCGAAACCCCGCCGGGACCATCACTTAACACTTCCGGGCTGAGATGCCGTGGTCGATACACAAAACTCTTCTCTGACGTTTCGCCTTCGAATGCGGAAGGCATCCTCCGGGGACAACGGGCGAACTGCTTTCTTCACACAAAGCCCACCATAACTTTACCACGCATAATTCTTTCATCTGCAAATGCTGCAATGCAGTGGTCTATACCAGTACCCCTTCTCGGATGTATTGTCTTAGCTTTACCGCCGGCCGCGGTGGCCGTGCGGTTCTAGGCGCTTCAGTCCGGAACCGCGCGACCAGTACGGTCGCAGGTTCGAATCCTGCCTCGGGCATGGATGTGAGGTATGTCCTTAGGTTAATTAGGTTTAAGTAGTTCTAAGTTCTAGGGAACTGATGACCTAAGATATTAAGTCCCATAGTGCTCAGAGCCATTTGAACTATTTTTTTTAGCATCACCAGCTAAAATTCGATAGGCCGTATGACGATCTTAATTTGCTGCATATCCAATGTCGTGCTCCACACACTCTTCGTCGAGCAGATTTATCAATGCGTGCTAATCGTTTCTGAAGTTTTGCTCCATGTCCACAGTAGTTATATCCAGGAATGTGCAATTCGAGTGGTAGTTTCTCGAGAATACCGCCTCCTCCTCCTCCAACGCGTCTAATGTTAAGCATGTTATGCTAATGAGGTGGTTATGGTCTGCGCACCCAGTTATATAGCAAATCTTCAGCGCCGATCCAGCTGTTTTGTGTTTTGTGATGCGGTGAAACCAAGCCATTTACCTAACGCCCCATTTCCTCGACACCGTATGACCCTCTCTACGAGATACACATCTGGTTCCGAGCTCTTCTGTCACTCTTCTGTGTAAAAGCATCCTGAAGTTTCAGTTCCACTGCTGTTCTTTAAGAAGTAGATTCTAGGATTTGTTCTCTGCACTCTCTTATCTCGGGTGACCAGTTTGGCATGTATGACTCCTCAAATACTGTCTTCTGTTTTGAAATACGTTCTAAAACGCCTACATTAAATTGCTGTTTGTGCGGATCTAACATTTTAATACGGTTGTACACTGTATCTAGAAATTTATCACCACGAACATCGATTGATTTCATTTTTATGGTGCGTATTTGAGTTAATTGTACTGCGAAATTATTTGCGGGATGATATCGGTCTATTTATGTGACCTACGAAGATTGAATCGCATTCACATTTGAGTTTTAACTGTTCTGTTCAGACGTTCCTAGATACTCGCCTTCAGGTGGGTGAACGGTAAGTAGTAATGTTTTCCATACGGCCTCATGACAAAGTATCTATCGTTAAACTCGCCGTCGTGATCTGTGTGAAGGTTATCTGGGCTTCGATTTGTCCCCGTCTGGAGCAATCCCTCAGACACATGTGAGACATCCTTCCCTGTTTTCTCTTTCACGGGTAATTCCCAAGCATATTTAGAATAAGTATCAATGACGATTAAAATATAATTGAATCCGTTATTCACACGTGAATATTCCCACATGTTAACAAGATCCGCCTGCCACAGGTCGTCAAAATCCTTAATCGTAACCTATGTTATCGAACTACAGTCCCCATACCCATTTGATGATATCTCTCTCTCTCTCTCTCTAAGCTCAGAAATTATTGAAACAACTCCATTCGAATGAGCTGTATTACCAGCGTCAGTTGATGCCAAGAGCAGTCGAGTAGGTCTATCATCTCATTTGGGTCGTCGTAATACATATACTGTGAGATCGATTGCTCACTCTTTTATGCTGAATGTCAGTACCATCACCGCTGCTTTTTTAGTTTCTTTTTTCACCTTCCAATATAGGTTTTATAATGGATTTGTATTTCACATTACTTCCGCTTTTTGCATTTTTACGGAGATCAGTAAAAAGCAATATTTCATGACACATTTCCAAATCCTTAGGCGAATAATCTACAGCTTTTGTGGGTCTTAAGAAAATAAGGTTCAGTAGACCGGGTGTTCTTTGAAACAGTTTATAGCCGATCTGCATTGTTTTTTCATTTAAGTTATAGGCTGTGTGCCCAACATGTATGGTTCTTAACCTCTGACACCGAATATTCTGTATGTTCTAGCGCCGCTGTGACTTTTAATGAAATCGGAAATAGCATCATATTCGTCATTGTGGAATATCGCTGAGAGTTCATCGAGAGACTCAGAAACTGATTTAGAGGTTTCTCACAGTGTCTGCTCCCTGTTCGAATACCCCAACCTCAGAAACCGTAATTTTTCGCGCACGGCCGGCTTCACGCTTAGTCGACATCTCGTTGTATACTAATCGGAATTCTGTGCAGCGTGAGGCTTTATATATCCACTCTTCTTTTTCTTATGCTGCTCCCCTTTCTCGGTAACAGCTATTTTCCCTTTAGTTAAGTCGCCTGCTTTCTTTTCAATTGCGTTAGCCCCTTCATAAACATCCCCGCCGGCCGTAGTGGCCGAGCGGTTCTAGGCGCTAAGTCTGGAACCGCGCCACCGCTACGGTCGCAGGTTCGAATCCTGCCTCGGGCATGGGTGTGTGTGATGTCCTTAGGTTAGTTAGGTACAAATAGTTCTAAGTTCTAGGGGACTGATGTCCTCAGAAGTTAAGTCCCTTAGTGCCAGAGCCATTTGAACCATAACGTCCCCTTCTCAATATCAGCTATTTCCCCTTCAGTTAAGTCCTTTACATTCTTCTCCATTGCATTAAATCGATCATTCAGTGTATCGTTCAGTCTCCGAAGGGTATGACAATATGTCTCTAGTTCCTTGCATACGGCTCCAACTTTACGTTCGAGAGTTTGAATTATCGCGTCCATATACAAGCGAATGTCTTGTCTATGTACACCCATCCTATTCATCTGAGCTCCCGTCATGCGTGCGAATTTATCAATGGTGATGCGTTTACAGTGACGTACTCACCTCTTTGTATATATATATATATATATATATATATATATATATATATATATATATATATATCATTCAATTTTCTTGTTTTATCAGTAACGAGAAACCCATACTGTGAGTCATTCCAGCAATCTGCACATATCTTTACAAAATCGGTTCCTACACGAGCGTGGTAAATGTGTTTAAATTCAGATTGTCCTGTTTGAATGCTATAATTAGGTATACATTACACCTCACGAGCTGTTTGTGGTTTCTGGAATATGTCTGACTAAGATAAAATATCGATAAATATAAAATAAAGATATTAACGACATAGGAGACAATCTGAGTAGCCGACTTAGATTGTTTGCAGATGATGCTGTCATTTACCGTCTTGAAAAGTCATCAGATGAACACAACGACTTGCAAAATGACTTAGATAAGATATCTGTATGGTGCGAAAAGTGGCAATGGACCCTGAATAAAGAAATGTTTAAAGTTATTCACATGAGTACTAAAAGAAATCAGGTAAATTTCGATTACGCGATAAGTCATACAAATCTGAGGGATGTAAATTCAACTAAGTACTTACGATTTACAGTTAAAAATAACCTAAATTGGAACGATCACATAGATAATATTGTGGGTAGAGCAAACCAAAGATTGGCAGAACACTTAGAAGGTGCTACAGATCTACCAAAGAGACTGCTTACACTACTCTTGTCCGCCCTATTCTGGACTACTGCTGCGCGGTGTAGGATCCGCATCAGGTGGGACTGGCGGATAACATCGAGAAAGTACAAAGAAGGGCAGCTCGTTTTGTATTATCGCGAAATGAGGGAGATAGTGTCACAGACATGATACGTGAATTAGAATGGTAATCATTAAAACAAAGGCGTTTTTCGTTGCGACTGGATCTTCTCATGACATTTCAATCACCAGTTTCCTCCTCCGATTGCGAAAACATTCTGTTGGCACCCACCTACATAGGGAGAAATGATCACTACGATAAAATAAGAGAAATCAGGGCTCGCACGGAAAAATTTACGTGCTCGTTTTCCCGCGTGCCGTTCGAGATTGGATCGGAAGAGAGAGACAGCATGAAGGTGGTTCATTGAACCCTCTGCCAGGCACTTTATTGTGAATAGCAGAGTAATCACATAGATGTAGATGTAGATGTAGAAATAAATCAACAGCCATATGGCGGCCGAAAGGGAAATATCACCGAATTTGATCTTGGCTTTCCACAGCAACATCGTCAAATATGAACACGGTGTTTGGCTTTACTTTTTCCATTGGAGGGATATCACTGCTGGCACTAAATATCGTGCATGTCCCACTACCTACACCCTGCAATATCTCCTGTAATAGTTGGTATTTGGACTGGAACATTGGTTTTGAAAGTACACATACATGTTCAAAGCGAACTCCATCTGGACATGAGAACATTTGTCGTGCCGCAGATGGATGGACTTACAGTTATCGCACGTATATTGTCAGGAGGGACTACACATTCTTCTTATGGCCTTCTTGCACACCGTCACAGCCCCAGTAACTAGCAACAAAGTCTTGCTGCTTCACCCATGACACCTCCTACGTAAGGTACTGGGGTGCAATGGGTTGTTATAGAAAATAGTAACAACTATACCTTTCCATGATACTGACTTTGGCAGGTACTTGTGTGCAATGGGCTTTTACGGAGAATTTCGTTAAATGGCATAATTTTCTACTGTTGTGTATTTTCAGTGAAAATACTGGTGGCAATAACTTTAGTACTGGCAATATAATGGGAGGTGATAAATACATATACATGGTTATATACCTTATTATTTAGCAATCATACACAGGATGCACTATATCAACAGGCTCTTTCTTTATCTTAACCAATACAGATTGCATAAAATAGATTCTTATTGTAAGCATAGAATTCAGCATGTATTTCTCTCGAACTTATTGGCAGTCCATAATTTTCGTTGGCGCCATATTGACCCACTGTTCGAAGTTGTCTACACGCACACTGTTCATACTTAGTTACTCTGCAATGTCTCTGAACACAGCTTTAACACGAGGCAACCATGTGTTCAGTCTTTCCAACGCAATGGATAGTACCATCTGTAGACTGAAAAAGTTTTAACGGTGGAGTGCTGTAGATAAATTGTCGTGTCACCGTATTTCACATCGAACGCAGAGTCATTGGCACTTTTGTAATGGATAGAGCTACACCAGCACGAAAGCGACCGGAGGAGGACGGCTTGGATTATACTCAGCAGCCAACTGCTGCTTTATGTGGGCATTTGCACGACACAGTTCATACCATTCAACCTCTGTAAACCGCACTTTAATACTTTCAGCTCCATTTGCGATCTCACAACACGCCCTTTAGACCAACGTCTTGTACCACTAGCGGTTAAATTATACACTGAAGTGAAGAGCAGTGGTGCATAGGTTTTAATTGGTATCTTCTCATCCACTTCATCCTCACTTTTTATATGCAGTATCACTGGAATATTCTGTGATGGCGCTTTTGATGGGGTCCAGTACCGACCTGCGTTAAGCTGATTAGAGCCCCCGTGTACTTCAGTGAGTCAGGGGCTGGCTGGGGGTCTTTAACGGACAATAACAGCTGATTGTCCTGCTCCATCAAGTTGATCAGGTGCGTGACAGAATCGCAAGATGCTGACTGACGCTGCAACTGAGGCTGCAGAACTGCTGGGCCCGCCTTATATCCCCAACGTGATCAAATGCTGCGTCCCTATTAGCTACTGCCCATTTCACGTACCTCTGATGGTATAATTGTGTTATGGATGCGCACTTGGGCTTTCCTTGCAGGAGGATCGGTGTTTAAGTCCCGGAAAGGGAACCGCCATTTTTAATTTCCCGCCAATTCCAGGGTGGGGATAGGTTGGGACGTCAGCGCAGCCCTGGGACAAAGAAATTCCCGCCAAAATTCGAAATTCCTATCAGAAGTCAAAATTCCTGCTAAAATTCGAAATTCTGAGAAAAACATATTACGTTGTCTGGGTGTGAGAGCGGGCGTGGTTGAGGGGGTATTTAATTGCTAAATTTAATTAATTTGCATATCAATTTGATACCAGAATGCGCCAGCACCATCATCTCCCTATTACCTACAGTATCCGATTTCGAAATCTCTGTTTGGGCATGATATTATCTAGCTGAAATCTTCCCGTATCGCCCGGCCTTTTCTAAATACTCGTCCTCCTTTTGTGATTGCTGAACAGGGTATTTGTTATTACTAGATTTTTCCTCTCCCATTCCTAGAACCACCCTATATTCTCCCGTAACCCCTTTAATACCTTGCCTTATTTTTGCCACCGTAATGGAAGATTTATATTTTTTTACATGCAATGTTATTTTACAGTGTTCTTTTACAGGATATGCAAAGTTCTTACACAGAAAGCTACATGGAGACTACTGTAAATGAAACTGTATTAGAGTTCTATAACACTTACTGTAGCATTTGAACATAGTTAATAAAACGTATAAATAAACGGTATAAGAGGAAAACAGCAATTATGCTTATTTCCTGAAAACTTATGCAGTTGTGATGCAGAACTTTCTTTGAAGGAGGACTTCAAATCTCGAAGTGCTCATAGTTTTTAACGTATGCATTTTAGAGCCCATGTTTAGTAGACCTTTTATGCTTCAAACGATCATTCCTGTCATATACCTGAACTAGCTTATTGCTCGCTCCTTCATCGCAATGACTGTTCATTTTATCCAATATTTATGTTACTCCCTTTGCTTATTCGTAAATAATTCCATTGCGCAGATAGTGCAAGGCCGACAACCGCATACAATCCCCTACGAACATTAGATTTTTGTCTCCCTTTACGTACTGGGTTACCCATTCAGTATCCGCATATACTTTCTTTATATCCTCATCTTCCGCTTTCGACATGGCACGTATAAATTAACTATGGTTGTCGGTGTTGATTTGCTGTCGATCCTGATGAGGACAACCGAATCACTGAAATGTTCGAAGTAACTTTCTGCCCTATCTTCCTATTAATAATGAATCCTACTCCCACATACCATTTTCTACCGCTGTTGATATTACTCTAAACTTCTCTGACCATAAATCCTTGTCTTCCTTCAGTTTCACTTCACTCACCCCTTACTGTATCTAGACTGAGCCTTTGCATTTCCCTTTTCAAATTTTCTAGCTTCCCTACCACGTTCAAGTTTCGGACATTCCACGTCCCGACTCGTAGAACGTTATCTTTTCGTCTTTTTCTCGCGGTCACTTCCAACTTGGCAGATCCGAATTGGGGAATATTCCGGAATATTTTGCCAATAAAGAGATCATCATGACACTTTTTCAGTTATAGGCCACATGTCCTGTGGCTACATGTTATGTGTCTTTAATGCCTTCTGCATCCTCATGCAGTTGATCATTGCTGATTCTTCCGTCGTTAGGGGCAGTCTCCCACCCCAAGAGAAAGAGAGTTTCCTTAACCCGTGACAGCTCCTTCCCTCTCTTTGAAGAGGACATTTACTGAATGAGGGTGATTTTTTATGCCGGAAGTCGTCTGCCGCAACTGCAGGTGATTTTTATTCCAAATTACAGCGGTCGCGGGGTCCGGACTCGGGACCAAGGACGTTTTGATTTACTACTCAAAGACGCCATCCCTAGACCACTTGTAGGGGATCCAAAAACTTAGCGATCAAGAAATAGTTAGCAGAAGGAAACTAACTAATATGAACGTGATCAGATGTTGAAAAAATGTTATAAGGATTCAGTTACGAATCTCCAAAGATGCGGGCACGTGACACGTGGGTTCGTGAGGACTAAAGCTTACTGTACCTTTTCTCGGAACGCACTTGGAAACTATGGTCGACATTATAATGCAGACTGTGCCACTACCAACGGACACATACGAAAACTAACTATACCGACCAAATTATGATGTAACTCACACGAAGACATGAACAACGGTGGGTCATAACTGTCCAGGCACGCGCGACGCTACGATGACTCGGAGAAGAACGGACTTTCCCGCTCGGCGAACGAGGCGCAATTGCCGCTATACCACCAGGGCAGATGCGAAGTGGGTCATGGTTTCCGCTCTCTCACGTCACGGCTCTTGTTTCATGTTATGGTCATTAATCACCAGATGTGTTGGTTATTTTTTTCGCAACACAACTTCAATTCATCGTAACACACAATTTTTACGCAATATTTATAAGTTATGTACAATATCCTTCCTTGTGAATCAGCTTCGTTTGTTGGGACACTAACTTGCACTCGAGTCAATGCTTAGAAAGGTCCACAGTCATAATTCTTTCACTTATTTGTTCCCAACACTTAACGTTCTGCTTACGCCTTTTGTGGATCATTACTGACAAACTCTCCTAGCCCTGTCCTCGCAGTATAAATGAACACACTCTCCCATCATTTCATTTTCCCTCCCCTTTCTGTTGACACCTGTATATAAATTTTGTTTCCAACTCTCTGATGCCATGGTGGCAAAGATAAAGGCATTTTCCGTAGACATGTCCATCTCCGTGATGTTCCATTTTTCATGTGAGGCTTTAGTGAGATATCTTGAACCGTGTGTCAACGTTTTAGGAACGCTGGGGAGCTGCCCCAATGATCCAGCTCCAGCCTGGAGGACCAGGCATTCCGGGTTGCCACGCCCTAGGCAGAATGCCATTCTGAACTTTCGAGCCATTCATATGGTGTACAAATAGACATATTACGATTTATTAGGTTGGTACCAAGTTTCAGTCCCTTTCTATTGGTGGGCACAGAACGCAAATTGTAAGAGGGAAAATGTACTGGATTTTGTGACGATGGTAAGAATCTTCTCACATTGCAAGGGAAACTGCTTAAGGCCGTGTGTAGGGTTTTGTGACAGGAAACCGAGACTTCAGAATGCGTCAAGCAGGCCAGCCCGCGAGGCCCACAACTGCCTGGCACTGATGACTTGAAGAAAGCATTTCTGCGGCAGCTGGGCATCGAACACCGATTGTATTGGAATTTGGTTCCTTTCACGATCATTCAAAAGGTTTGTACTGTTCGCAATCATTTATGGAATAAGTGTAACTGATATCATACAGAAACGCGTAACTGTATGCACCAATCATGTTGCTGTTTGATTAACAATTGAGGAGCACTCAATGAAAGGCGCCATATCCGTTAACTATCTGGGAATGTGTGCGTAAACTAATAGCAGCAAAGGCAGAAGCAAGGCAGAAATTAAATGGATATATCTTCAGGGGTTCCACCCCCGAACAGGTATCTTAGAAGGTTATCTTTTGACTGGACTGATAGGACAAATAGAGAAATTCCAAAGAGCAACAGCAAGCTGCTTCAGAGGATCGCTTAGTAAACAGAAAGACAATAATGCAACCGTTGTGGCAGACATAGCACGAAAAACTCTATGAATGTCGATGTGCTTTGCCGTTAAACTTCCTATAGAGTAAGTTCTTAGAAGTATCAGCCAATATGTTGCTACCTTCTGCGTATGAGTCGCAAAAGATTGTAAGTGCAAGTTTAGAAAAATTCGAGCACCTACGAATTTTTACCACACATCTAAGTTGGAAAGTGACATTGATACATAAAGTACCCTCCACCAGAGGTGGCCTGTGTAGTACTTATGTGAACTTATAGGGAGCATTAAATATGTCACTATTGTTAGTTTTTCATTAAACACATATACTGGTGAGATCCTTAGCTTCTAGAAACTCATACAAGAATAGTCAAGTTTTTCTATTAAAGTGGTTTGGAGTTATTACCCTTACTCGAGTTACAAGGCTAAATTCGTGGCGGCAGTGCAGAATGTGGAGACCCGCGCAGCTAATTTCGACGACAGCATGATCCAAACTAAAGGTCTGCACCCTACTGCGCTCTGCGGCAAATTCGTAGACAAAATTCTATTAAATACTTTGGCTTACTAAAAAAACTTAGATTTTGTCTGTGGAAGAAGTAGCTACACTATCAGCTTTATGTCACCTGCCTTCAGGTTTCCAAGGCCCTTACCTTATTCTATGTCGGTTTTATAATCTCTACAGCACAAAAAGTGACATTCAGAAACTAGCAGCCTCATTTTGGCGGTAATTCGGCAGTGCATTCTGTGCAAAACCGAAAATCAAAATATAGGATTCCCGTGGGTTAAAACTCACTGCGGCATCATTCATAACAAATTAGTGGATATTGTTAAAGAACCTACAGCATCCGGAACTTTAATCGACCTCGGACTTTCGACTTCTGAAATGTGCCATCTCGGTACACAGAACGTCTTTTGAAAATAGCATGATGATTGGAACGTTTTCCACTTCTTCAGGGGAAGTTACTATGCCTGTGTTTAGCCTGTTATTCCAGATCGAACCTCGCTTCGCGATGAGAGCTTATCCACATGGCTGATACCCATTGTCAGTAGTATGAGATTCAGTCAAGGAAGTTTCCTGCTGCACTTTCACCGCATTGGAACTACTCCTACGCGGTTCTGTGACTGCACTAACATTACAGTTGGTGACATCAATCACATACTCCTTGCGTGTGCAAAATAGGAGAGGCAACAACAACATCATCATCATCATCATCATCATTTAAGACTGATTATGCCTTTCAGCGTTCAGTCTGGAGCATAGCCCCCTTATAAAATTCCTCCATGATCCCCTATTCAGTGCTAACATTGATGCCTCTTCTGATGTTAAACCTATTACTTCAAAATCATTCTTAACCGAATCCAGGTACCTTCTCCTTGGTCTGGCCCGACTCCTCCTACCCTCTACTGCTGAACCCATGAGTCTCTTGGGTAACCTTGCTTCTCCCATGCGTGTAACATGACCCCACCATCTAAGCCTGTTCGCCCTGACTGCTACAACTATAGAGTTCATTCCCAGTTTTTCTTTGATTTCCTCATTGGGGACACCCTCTTGCCATTGTTCCCATCTACTAGTACCTGCAATCATCCTAGCTACTTTCATATCCGTAACCTCAACCTTGTTGATAAGGTAACCTGAATCCACCCAGCTTTCGCTCCCATACAACAAAGTTGGTCGAAAGATTGAACGGTGCACAGATAACTTAGTCTTGGTACTGACTTCCTTCTTGCAGAAGAGAGTAGATCGTAGCTGAGCGCTCACTGCATTAGCTTTGCTACACCTCGCTTCCAGTTCTTTCACTATGTTGCCATCCTGTGAGAATATGCATCCTAAGTACTTGAAACCGTCCACCTGTTCTAACTTTGTTCCTCCTATTTGGCACTCAATCCGTTTATATTTCTTTCCAACTGACATTACTTTAGTTTTGGAGATGCTAATCTTCATACCATAGTCCTTACATTTCTGATCTAGCTCTGAAATATTACTTTGCACACTTTCAATCGAATCTGCAAGACTGCTTATTTTGTGTTCACATATATTGATCTCACCCAGCTAGTCTATTGTTTTCAACATATGGTCCATAAATAATATGAACAACAGTGGAGACAGATTGCAGCCTTGTCTTACCCCTGAAACTATTCTGAACCATGAACTCAAATTACCGTCAACTCTAACTGCTGCCTGACTATCCATGTAAAGACCTTTAATTGCTTGCAAAAGTTTGCCTCCTATTCCATAATCTCGTAGAGCAGACAATAACTTCCTCCTAGGACCCCGGTCGTATGCCTTTTCTAGATCTATAAAGCATAGAGAGGCAACACGTATGATAAAAATCTTTTTAAATTTTAACAAAGTTCCAAGATATCTTTGGAGTTAAAGCGCTGCGCTGGGAACTATGTTAACCTCATTTTGATGTTAACGAGTATTTCGTATGTTTAGTTATTTCGATATAGGCACTGAATATTTGTGTCTCTACTGATCCTATATTTTTATGTGTTTCTTAAATCTCTGTTAAACAAACCTTGTAAAATTTTATACAGCGTGTCAAACACCTTTTTTAACTGCGTTCTTGATAATGGCTCTCTGAAAACTACTGCCTCCAGAATTTACGTGAAAATTCTTAAAGATTTTTAAATCAAACAAAAGTTATAAACAGTCTACCTACTTATTCTCCATGTCTACATACTTAGTTCTCAAAATTGTCTGCTTGGGGATCTGTTTCTTGATACCATCCGTGCAGAATGTTAGGCTTTGTTGACGGTTCCACAACCTCGCGTCTGCTTGCACCACTTAATCACTACCAAATTGAAGCCCTCCAAGGCGTCCCCTAAGCTTTGGAAACAGATGAAAATTGGATGCCGCCAAGTCGCATTGTATGAAAGATGATCGACTACAGTGAACACAAGGCGTCGGATTGTTGCAGATGTCGCAGCCCTCGTGTGTGGTCTGAGGTTGTTAGGCTGCAAGACAGAGTGCTCCATGTGTAAAGGAATTGTTTGAATTCGAAACTCGATTACAGCACGCCGTTGCTCACGCATCGACATAGTTACGTTCCAAATTGCCATGTTATATGCGTTCAGTTCGGAACCCTTTAGCGGCAGAGGGATGCAAATAAGTAGACAAGAGGAATGAAGACGTAGACTTTCAACAATGTTTGTTTTACATAAAAAGCTGTAACAGTTATCACATACAAAATTCGGAGGCATTATTTCTTTTCAGCATGCGCACGTATCATTATTTATATTTACGCCGCAACACCACTGTTAATCATTAATATCGTTATACAATTCCTCCATATCTCGCTTTCAATAAGAAACACGTATGAAACTTCCTGGCAGATTAAAACTTTGTACCGGACCGAGACTCGAACTCGGGAACTTTGCCTTTCGCGAGCAGGTGGTAAAGCACTTGCCCGCGAATGAAAAATCCGGCACACTCCACTGCAGAGTGAAAATCTCATTCTAGAAAAACCTGTTGTTCCATATCTTACATGTATGCCAATCAAAACCATGTTTATAAAGCACTTTGTCAAACTTCGCCCTGTACGCTCTTATACACTGCGGTGACAAAAGTCATGGGATACTTCCTACTACCGTGTCGGACGCAGCAAGTCATTTAGGGTACCCTGCAGAAACACAGAGCCATGCTGCTTCCACAGCCGTCCATAATTTTGGAAGTGTTTCCGGTGCAGGATTTTGTACACGGACTTACCTCTCGACTGTGTCCTATAAATTTTAGATGATATTCACGTCCGACGATCTGGGTAGCAGTATCACTGGCTCCAACTCTCCAGAATGCTCTTCAAGCCAATCGCGAACAATTGTGACCTGGCGACATGACGCATTGTCACCCATAAAAGTTTCGTCGTTGATTGGGTACAGATGTTCTCGAAGTAGCCGAACATAACAATCTCCAATCAATGATCGGTTTAGTTGGACTAGAGGACCCAGTACGTTCAACGTAAACAGAGCCCGCTAACAGCTTGCACAGTGCCTTGTTGACAACTTGGGTCCATGGCTTCGTGGATTTGCGCCAAGATCGAACCTTATCATCAGCTGTTACCAACTGAAATCAGGACTCGTTGGTCCAGGCTACGGTTTTTCAGTCGTCTAGCGTCCTACCGATTTGGCCACGAGCCCAAGAGACTCGCTGCAGGCGATGTCACGCCGTTAGCAAAGGCTGTCGCATCGGTCGCCTGCTGCCATAGCTCGTTAACCGCACGTTTCACCACACAGTCTTGAAGGACATGGTCATCATACGATCACATTGATCTGTGCTGGTATTTCACGCAGCGTAAGTTGTCGTTTAGCAGTGACAAATCTAAGCGATCGCCGCTGCTCTCGGTCGTCATGGTCGTCGACTACTGCTTCATCCGTGGTGAGAGGCGATGCTTGAAAATTCGTATTCTCGACACACTCTTAACACTGTGGATCTCGGAACATTGAATCCCCTAACGATTTCCGAAGTGGAATGTCCCATACTGAAACTTCCTCTTCGAATGGAAAGAATTACTGTGCTAGTAAACTTCTACGTTACTTGATTTTCAAACTCCATAGTGAAACTGAACGTACTGAGGCTGTTTTCTCTGTACCTATTCTGATCATTTCTAAACTGACACACAATATTTTAGCGCAACGCAATCTGACTTCCAATAATCCCTGCAAAAGAATAGCGCTGACTAACAATAACCTATGCATTTCATGAATCACTTACCTCACAAAAATCTTCGTTAATCGAACTACTGCAATACAGCGAGCACCAATACTGCCAACTAAATAAAAGATTCTAACTTCTGAAGGCACTAACTACTGATAGTCATATAGTTAGCAAATGAAAGAGTTTGATAGACAACAAACAATGTATTTACCTTAGTAACGCTCAAAAGTCATAACATATATACAAATTTGTGACATCGAGTTTAACAAATTTCCTTTTTCTGACGCACACACGTCCAGATCGTCCGCTCATATTGATATGTCAGATCTGTGATACCTCTCTCGCCACATCCACCACTGCTGGCGGCTCACCTCCAACTGCCCAACGTTATGGCCTGCTCACATCCAACTGCTCAACACTGCACTGGCAAATCACTTCCAACAACGAGTCCAACCAGCCACAGACTGCACACAGCGCAGTCAGCGATTTTAATAGAAAGCGCTACGTTGCGTTACCAACATAAAAACCTAAACAGCCTACTTACAATACGTCTAGCTTCAATCATCATTCCGCGTTCAAAATATGTAATTCCCATCGTACAGACATAATCACGTCGGGCATCTTTTCTCATAAATCATCTAAAATACAAATGACAGCTCCACCAATGACCTGCCAATTTTTACCTTGTGTGCGAGATACTACCGCCTCTGTGTGTGTGCATATCGCCATGCCGAGATATTTTTCACCTAGTTTTTATTATGTCATCGGCAAATGTTTGGTACTGTACGTCACTTATTTACCTTGAGCTGGCTCAATAGCCGTTACCTGCTGAAGGCCAAATTAGAATAATACAAAAGAATAATAAATATTTTCAACGCTAGTGAGGAAGGCGTGTTATGTTGTTACGACCCTGTGTCACATCATTGCCGCTGTTTAACACTATGCTACCGTTTCCCAGAATGTGGCTATTTTAACCACTGTTCCACAAGACGCGAGCAATCATAAACCACTTGAGTCGGCAGTACCCGAAGACGACAGCACACACAGCACCTCTTGCGCGGAAATGAAGCGGCCGGAAGCTTAGCGTTAATGTGCCGGGTCACTTGGCATGCCCGACATATGCCGGCTACGCGGGCGGAGGCGACGCGCTCCGACGGAAGTTTTCCGAGCACTTTACATAATGGCGTTAGGCGGTGGAGGCGACCGGAATAAGGAGGCTAGCAGACGCGGCTGGCTGGCTGGTGCTCGTCGGAAATTGTGTGGACGTCTGAGGCACAGACGTCCCCGCCCGGCGCTGGATCCGGCTCCTGCTCTGGCTGCCGGCGCCGTGGGGGGCCATGTGTGGGGGCGGGCTGCTACGGAGCCATTAAAGACGAGGCGCGGCGGCTGGAGCGGGGGCACTGTCTGCTCACCGCGCCCTTAACTGACCTACTTGTACCGAGCAGTCATTCTAGCCGCAGAATCCTTTCCGAGGCGATAGCCTTCCGCTGGGATCCTGCTAGGAGCTCCTACTGTCGAGCAGAACAGCATAATAATGAGCGGACAACTGAGCAAAGGTTGAAATTACGGCTATTGTTCTTCCATTCGAAGCGAACATGGTGGGTGACTGTTTACAGCAGGTAGTTTGACATTTTGGATCCTGCCGATAAATCTGCACTCCTCATCATCATCATAACCTCCATCATCCGTGTTCTGCCATAGGGCAGATGATCTCATTTATCTCTCCGTGCACTCCTGTCATTTGCTACCCTCTTCGTTTTCTCATAATTATCCCCTACCCTTATACTGTCTACCATCTAGTATCTTATACGTCGTCTTCTTCTAGTGCTATTCACCATTCCCCCCATGGCATCCCCAGTAAACGATCTCTTCTCATCCAGCCTTCAAGCTAATTATTTTCCTCTTGCTGATTACCTTCATAATTTGCCTCTCTTCCCCCCCATTCTTCTCACCACCTCCTAATTTCGCACTTTGTCTATTCCATTTTATCTCTTTCATCCTCCTCCAAATCCTCCCCCTAAACACTTCTATTCTTCTTTCTTCCTCTTTCCTGACTGTCTAGGTAATGAATTCTGGGAATTCGTCTTCCTGATTACCTTTACACACTACTGGCCATTAAAATTGCTACACCACGCAGATGACGTGCTACAGACGCTAAATGTAACCGACAGGAAGAAGATGCTGTGATATGCAAATGATTAGCTTTTCAGAGCATTCACACAAGGTTGGCGCCGGTGGCGACACTTACAACGTACTGACATGAGGAAAGTTTCCAACCGATTTATCACACACAAACAGCAGTTGACCGGCGTTGCCTGGTGAAACGTTGTTGTGATGCCTCGTGTAAGGAGGAGAAATGCGTACCATCACCTTTCCGACTTTGATAAAGGTCGAATTGCAGCCTATTGCGATTGCGGTTTATCGTATCGCGACATTGCTCCTAGCGTTGGTCAAAATCCAATTATTGTTAGCAGAATATGGAATCGGTGGGTTCAGGAGGGTAATACGGAACGCCGTGCTGGATCCCAACGGCCTCGTATCACTAGCACTCGAGATGACAGCCATCTTATCCACATGGCTGTAACGGATCGTGCAGCCACGTCTCGATCCCTGAGCCAACAGGTGGGAACGTTTGCAAGACAACAACCAACTGCACGAACAGTTCGACGACGTTTGCAGCAGCGTGGACTATAAGCTCGGAGACCATGGCTGCGGTTACCCTTGACGCCGCATCACAGACAGGAGCGCCTGCGATGGTGTACTCAACGACGAACCTGGGTGCACGATTGGCAAAACGCTATTTTTTCGGATAAATCCAGGTTCTGTTTACAGCATCAAGATGGTTGCATCCGTGTCTGGCGACATCGCGGTGAACGCACATTGGAAGCGTGTATTCGTCATCGCCATACTGGCGTATCACCCGGCGTGATGGTATGGGGTGCCATTGGTTACACGTCTTGGTTACCTCTTGTTCGCATTGACGGCACATTGAACAGTGGACGTTACATTTGAGATGTGTTGCGACCAGTGGCTCTACCCTTAGTTCGATCCCTGCGAAACCGTACATTTCAGCAGGATAATGCACGACCGCATGTTGCAGGTCCTGTTCGGGCCTTTCTGCACACAGAAAATGTTCGACTGCTGCCCTGGCCAGCACATTCTCCAGATCTCTCATCAATTGAAAACGTCTCGTCAAAGGTGGCCGAGCAACTGGCTCGTCACAATACGCCAGTCACTACTCTTCATAAACTGTGATATCGTGTTGAAGCTGCATGGGCAGCTTTACCTGTACACGCCATCGAAGCTCTGTTTGACTCAATGCCCAGGCGTATCAAGGCCGTTATTACGGCCACAGTTGGTTGTTCTGGGTACTGATTTCTCAGGATCTATGCACCCAAATTGCGTGACAATGTAATCACATGTCAGTTCTAGTATAATGTATTTGTCCAATGAATATCCGTTTATCATCTGCATTTCTTCTTGGTGTAGCATTCTTAATGACCAGTAGTGTAATTTGCCTCTCTTCCACAACTCTTCTCACCACCCCCTAATTTCTCACTTTGTCTATTCCATTTTATCTCTTTCATCCTCCTCCAAATCCTGCCCTTACACGCTTCTATTCTTCTTTCCTCCTCTTTCCTGAGTGTCGAGGTAATGAATTCTGGGCAATTGGGATGCGTGTTTTCACCTCCTTATTACGTCTCATGTCGTCCATAATTATGTTTCCCAGATATCTGAAAGCACTAACTTGTTATATACCTTCCTCTCCTAATCTTATAGTCGTCTACTTTTCTCACAGTTATCACCAAACATTTCGTCTTTCTTTATTAATTCTCATTGCTAATTCCTCACAGGTCGTATTTAATTCTGACATTCCAGTCATAGTTTTTTCGCTTCCTGCCAATAGCACCATGTTATCCACAAAACGAATACCTATCGTCCTTCTACCAACCTGCACTTCTCCTTTTCGTTTGAAATCCTCCTAAGTTTCTTTCTTTCTTTCTTTCTTTCTCTGGCCTTTGTCCCTCTCCAATGAGGGGTCGGCTGTGTTATGACGCAATTGGCAGTGTTAATTGCAGAGGGTGGCTAGGTGTCCTACCTGCCGCCACCCAGAACCCCCCGGGACGGAAGTAGTGTACCTCAGCTGTCTGCATCTAGTGTAACAGTGCGAACGTTTTGAAATGTCTTTGAATCGTGTAACTGATGCGGAACGTGGGGACCAGCCCGGTATTCACATAACA
This sequence comes from Schistocerca piceifrons, assembly GCF_021461385.2. NCBI lineage: Eukaryota > Metazoa > Arthropoda > Insecta > Orthoptera > Acrididae > Schistocerca > Schistocerca piceifrons. Next base: position 357,478,541 of record NC_060144.1, on the reverse strand, counting down.
GGATATGGAAAACCCCATAAAAACCACATCCAGGCTGGCCAGCATACCGGCCCTCGTCGTTAATCGGCCGGGCAGATTCAATCTGGGGCCGGTGCGCCTACCCGAGCCCAGGAAGCAGCGCATTAGCGCTCTCGGCAACCCTGACGGGTCTCCGATCCTCCTAAGTAATATGCTCCAAATATATATGTTAAACAGTCTTGAGGGGAGACAGCAGCCTTGTCTCACTCCCAAATGTACATTCCATTGCTATCTCATTCCCAACTTGTACCACCCACTCGAAGAAGCTTTCTACGGTTTCTTGATAGGGAGGGTAGCATTTGTTTATTAATATAGATTGATAGACAGATTTGGAATTAATTTTAGGTGTGCCCAGGAAAGTATGCTGCGACACTTGTTATCGACAAATTAACAGCAACCAAATTTTGCAAATGATGCAGTTGTCTCTCATGACGTATGATCTCAATAATGCTGCTGCATGTTCAGTCAAACCTCGATAAACGTTTCAAACTGGTACGCGATTAGCATCTTGTTTCGAATGTCAACAAATTTTCTTCCCTTCAAGTAATGTATAAAGTACGAGTATGCTTGATAATCAGTGAGTCACAACTGGAAACAGTCACTTCATATAAAAAATCTGCATGGATACTAAACTGAACCATCACATCTGCAACTGCATCTACATTCATACTCTGCAAAACACTGTGAAGTGCATGATAGAGGGTACTTCCAATTTTACTAGCCATTAGGGCTTCCACCCATACACGTATCGAGCGAGGGAAGAATGATTGTTTAAATGCGCTTGTACGATTTGTTATTTGTCTAATCCTTTTCTCGCTCTCCTTACAGAGAGCTCTTGCGTCCTGGAGTACGGACAATGCATTCTAGTGATGGGGTTTTGTAGCTCGAGAAGAGCAATAGAGATATGAAATTACCAAGGCTGGTCGTGGAGAACGATGGCGGTGCCTGAGCGATGTAGTATAAGGTAAAAGCAAAATATTATTGTTCTTTATTGCCGCGCGCATATGTTAATTGCTACAACTGATTTTTGTACTATTGTTATATCAAAGTCACGTGTAAATAATTTCAAAAAATCTTTCAAAAATAATCTTTCTTATAAAGATAACTTTTCACAGTCATTCATCTGAATTTAAAGTTTTTACTAATTTCTCCTATCCATAGTCAGGCCGATTATCGTAAAGAAAATCAATTGTTTTTCATACATAATAAAATCTAGTGGCCAGCACTGCACTGGGCTGTGCCAGAAAAATTTCTTACAGGAGCAGATAGATACGCGTTATCCGGCGACATCATTGAGGTAAGAATTTTCAATTTATTCAGAATTATTTTTCAGGGCCATGACGAAGCACTGCTGACGTCCAGATTTACCGGTTTAGATTCTCAGTCAGTTAATTATTGAAAGGTTACATTACGAGATTTCTGTTGAAAGGTTTTACATGAGTCACATTTTTTTATTGGCAGGTTAGGGAGTTTATCTGTTGGCAGGTTACAACGTAACTTTACAATTTATGTATTTTGCCTATTTAAGTTCTGCTTCTGTTATGTAGTAATTTAGATGGCCATTTATGGATCTTGGTCCTTATCAGAATATACTGGGTGCTGGTATGATTTACATTGATTCGCATTCTGTTAGTTGTGGATTATTATGTATGTTCAAACATGGAAGTAATTATGATATGTCAACAAACTGTACTGAGAGGGAGAATATAAGTCAAATGGTATGATATTAAGTAAATATAGGTATCACATACAGTGTGCAGGAGATTGTCTTTTGTACAGTAGGTGTTATTTACTGATACTGAGCGTAGAAATGTCAACTGAATAGTCCAGTACCCAGTAACATATGACTCGCTGCTCGACAGCTGACCAGATTACTTAGAGAATAACGGGGTTAAAATGTTACGAGATATTAACGACTACGTTTCGCTGAGCAAGAGGCTTTTATCTTAATCCGCAGACATCTACACGACTACTCATAAATTAACACATAAGTGCCTGGACCTTAGATTAAAATGGCTATTCTGTATACTTTCCTACAAGATTATAAACTGCTTCCTCTTTAGAAGTATAGAACCATATAAGTCAGTAAAAAATCGATGAAAAATGATATTCATAAGAAATTTTCTCGTGCATTTGTAGTGCTATCTTACGTTAATATGCAGCTGAAGAGCACTCTCCACCAAATCTAGTACTGGACGAGATGGCTTGATTTTCTTTCAGAAGAAGCAAGTGATAGACGTTGTAGCAAGGGAAAAGTAGAGGTCAGGTGAGACGTGTGACTCTGTGTCTGAAGCTCGTACCTGGAGAATGTCTATATGTATGCTTCTTTCCTTTTTTTTATTCTCAGATGTCATTTCGAATTAAACGTTTGATATTTGTGCCCAGATGAAGGAAAACTACGTTCATCCATTGTTTAAGGTCTCTGCCGTTTCTAGATTTCTAGATTCCGTTTACGCTTGACTGTAGATTCCGGAATATTTACTTCTGTAAAATTTAGTTCCTCAGGATTATGTTCCACCTTCCCTCTTTCATAGCATTCCTCACCTCTTTAAGGAAGACATTTTCCTCAGCTGCCCATATTTTTCTTAGTTTCCGCTCTATCTGTACAGTCTGTAAAGTTTCGTAGTCCCTTTGTTCGTACCGTAATTAATTAAACTGCAGATTACACAAAACTGGAGACACAGAAAGTCTTGTACAGTGATTCTTGCTTTTATTTCACGGCAGTACTTGTATTTATCTTGAATTCTTTTCTCTATAAGCTGTCACAATATTAAAAGCAAGTCAAAGGGGCTTATCTTAGAATAGTTCACTGTGTACTTCTACATACATAGTTGGTATCACTGTTATCGATACAATTCTTTCTCCCTGTTCACGCCCAACATCTCATTACGGTACATTCGTTTCAACATCGGAAGTTTAGTTCAAATATGAACCAGAGAATTTAACACAACAACGTTCATTCAAACAAGATAACAGCGAATAGGATTCACACAAGGATATTTTTCATTCTCGTCATTAGTACTTTAGTATTACTTCCCACAAAAATTGTTGTTCGCTTTTGAACTGGTGCTGAATTAATAAATTTCCCGTTCTATTTCAGTTGCTTAGTTAATATCTTTAGAAATTCTCTGTAAATGTTGATGATGAAAGAAATTGACCAAGAGTGGAAGGTCACCAGATATACATAGCATTTAAAATAAATAAATAATTACAAGAAAAGAAGGCGTAGCGCGTGATTGGTTCATGTATCTAAACTGCACATTAAATATGATAACTAAATAATATAAGGGAAAATGACTACTATAAGCAACGAGCCACGAACAGTCCAGAGCTGATAGAGAGCATCATGACTGATACAGGGATTAGTGATCACAAGGACGTTTTAGCTAGGCTCAATACCGTTTCTTCCATATCCACCAGAAACAAACGCAAAATAATTTTATATAAAAAAGCGGATAAAGTGTCACTAGAAGCCTTCCTAAGAGACAATCTCCATTCCTTCCGAACTGACTATGCAAATGTAGACGAGATGTGGCTCAAATTCAAAGATATAGTAGCAACAGCAATTGAGAGATTCATACCTCATAAATTGGTAAGAGATGGAACTGATCTCCCGTGGTACAGAAAACAGGTCCGAACGCTGTTGCAGAGGCAACGGAGAAAGCATGCGAAGTTCAGAAGAACGCGAAATCCCGAAGATTGGCTAAAATTTACAGACGCGCGAAATTTGGCCCGGACTTCAATGCGAGATGCCTTTAATAGGTTCCACAATGGAACATCGTCTCGAAATTTGGTAGAAAATCCGAAGAAATTGTGGTCCTTTGTAAAGTACACAAGCGGCAAGACGCAGTGCCGATGGTACTGTTACCGACAACTGTGCCGCTAAAGCTGAGTTATTGAACGCAGTTTTCTGAAATTCCTTCACCAGGGAAGACGAATGGAATATTCCAGAATTTGAAACACGAACAGCTGCTAGCATGAGTTTCTTAGAAGTAGATACCTTAGGGGTTGCGAATCAACTCAAATCGCTTGATACGGGCAAGTCTTCAGATCCAGATTGTATATCGATTAGGTTCCTTTCAGATTACGCTGATACAATAGCTCCCTACTTAGCAATCATATACAACCGCTCGCTCACCGATAGATCTGTACCTACAGATTGGAAAATTGCGCAGGTCGCAACAGTGTTTAAGAAGGGTAGTAGGAGTAATCCATCGAACTACAGACCTATATCATTGACGTCGGTTTTCAGTAGGGTTTTGGAGCATATACTGTATTCAAACATTATGAATCACCTCGAAGGGAACGATCTATTGATACGTAATCTGCATGGTTTCAGAAAACATCGTTCTTGTGCAACGCAGCTAGCTCTTTATTCGGACGAAGTAATGGCCCCTATCGACAGGGGATCTCAAGTTGATTCCATATTTCTAGATTTCCGGAAAGCTTTTCACACCGTTCCTCACAAGCGACTTCTAATCAAACTGCGGGCCTATGGGGTATCGTCTCAGTTGTGCGACTGGATTCGTGATTTCCTGTCAGGAAGGTCGCAGTTCGTAGTAATAGACGGTAAATCATCGAGTAAAACTGAAGTGATATCAGGTGTTCCCCAGGGAAGCGTCTTGGGACCTCTGCTGTTCGTGATCTATATAAATGACCTGGGTGACAATCTGAGCAGTTCTCTTAGGTTGTTCGCAGATGATGCTGTAATTTACCGTCTAGTAAGGTCATCCGAAGACCAGTATCAGTTGCAAAGCGATTTAGAAAAGGTTGCTGTATGGTGTGGCAGGTGGTAGTTGACGCTAAATAACGAAAAGTGTGAGGTGATCCACATGAGTTCCAAAAGTAATCCGTTGGAATTCGATTACTCGATAAATAGTACAATTCTCAAGGCTGTCAATTCAACTATGTACCTGGGTGTAAAAATTACGAACAACTTCAGTTGAAAAGACCCCATAGATAATATTGTGGGGAAGGCGAGCCAAAGGTTGCGTTTCATTGGCAGGACACTTAGAAGATGCAACAAGTCAACTAAAGAGACAGCTTACACTACATTCGTTCGTCCTCTGTTAGAATATTGCTGCGCGGTGTGGGATCCTTACCAGGTGGGATTGACGGAGGACATCGAAAGGGTGCGAAAAAGGGCAGCTCGTTTTGTATTATCACGTAATAGGGGAGAGAGTGTGGCAGATATGATACGCGAATTGGGATGGAAGTCATTAAAGCAAAGACGTTTTTCGTCGCGGCGAGATCTATTTACGAAATTTCAGTCACCAACATTCTCTTCCGAATGCGAAAATATTTTGTTGAGCCCAACCTACATAGGTAGGAATGATCATCAAAATAAAATAAGAGAAATCAGAGCTCGAACAGAAAGGTTTAGGTGTTCGTTTTTCCCGCTCGCTGTTCGGGAGTGGAATGGTAGAGAGATAGTATGATTGTGGTTCGATGAACCCTCTGCCAAGCACTTAAATGTGAATTGCAGAGTGGTCATGTAGAAGTAGATGTAGATGTAGATGTAGAGACAATCATTATACCTAAGGAATACGCCATACAGGAAGGTGAGGCTCGAAGTTTATGTCCCCTCCCGCCGATGGCACTTATCAAGTAAAACAGCATCATGCACATAAACATGTAACATAACAGCACGGATACGACATGTAGAACTACTTCTAGATACAGTAACACAAATAGTACAATGGCTATCCCATACGCAAGCACTTAAGTGATGTAACGAGTAGTACTAGTTCTTGGACAGTAGAAACAAATGCACACAGAGACACTCATGATGTGTTTTATTTACTAGTGTAAGAAGACGTAATTTTGTACGCTACTTCAGGTGGGACAGCCTCATTGTCTCTTCCGAGGGTTCCCCACCTGCAACAGCAACACCACGAACCATAATTTAAGTGTCATATTTTGTTTTAACAGTAAAAGAAAATTATAGAACGTCTCTTTCATTTCTTTCTATTATTTTCCTCTAAATTACAGACATTTATTATTTTACGACTGCGTTTCCTAGAACTAATTTAATTTACTTTGTAACTCACTGTTATTACACTTGTTTTACTGTTCAAAATAAATTTTACTAGTAGTGTGGAACGATGTACCATTACTTGAAAAACTGTACAATGTACGACCTGCTTTTTAAAATACCAGGCTGCATTTCTTAAATGCAATAGACGAAATGAAATGAAAATGGCCGTACAAGGAGCGAACACCCCTAATTCTGCTCCTCAGATTACAGTGCTTCTTGCAAACATTTAATAAACGATGGACTGAGCAGGGACGTTCATAGGTTTCCCATTCACCTCACCTTAATCCTTTACATTTTTGGCTGTTGGGATATTCGGAGGCCAGGAGCCATTGACGACGTACGCTTGTTAGAGGGACTTGTGACCCACGCAGGTAACAGAATTTGTTTGCACGATGGCATGATTCTCTGTGAAGGAGGGCTGGAGGATAAGTAAGAATGAAGTGATAGCCGCCTGTAATGTCAACAGACACGTGACTATCAAAGGGCAGAGTGGCCCGTATCTCAAATAGAAAATCCGTTGACCGTAACACGATCATACACACACCAAAAAAGTTTTGCATCACCCCAGCTTTCGGATCTCCTGACGAGACGTTGACTGCGGATATTGTCAGACAGACTCAGTCCCTTTGACTGTTCAGAGATGTCGCTAAACCCGCCCAAAGATATAAACAACCATGCATGAGAAGCGCCTATTAGACGGAGGAGGTCCGACAGCCGATCAGTTCCAGTGATTCCACTAGGAAGGAGGTACATGGCTCGTGTTGTCTGTAGTTCAAACATGCCTAGACGGTCAATGCCGCGGTCCGATCACGTCCTTCCTGCCAGGAAGGACCCTCAACTAGGGAAGTGTCCAGACGTCTCGGAGTGAACCAAAGCGATGTTGTTCGGACATTGAGAAGATACAGAGAGACAGGAATTGTCGATGACATACCTCGCTCATGCCGGCCAAGGGCTACTACTGCAGCGGATGACCACTACCTACGGTTTATGGCTCGGAGGAACCCTTACAACAACACCACCATGTTGAATAATGCTTTTCGTGCAGCCACAGAACGTCGTGTTACGACTCAAACTCTGCCCAATAGGCTGCATGATGCACAACTTCACTCCAGACGTCCATGGTGAAATCCACCTTTGAAACCACGAGACCATGCAGCGAGGTACAGATGGGCCCAACAACATGCCGCATGGACCGCTCAGCATTGGCATTACGTTCTCTTCACCGGTGAGTGTCGCATATGCCTTCAACCAGACAATCGTCGGAGACGTGTTTGAAGGCAACCCGGTCAGGCTGTATGCCTTAGACACACTTTCCAGCGAGTGCAGCAAGGTGGAGGTTCCCTGCTCTTTTGGGGTTGCGTTATGTGGGGCCGACGTACGCCGCTGGTGGTCATGGAAGGCGCCGTAACGGCTGTACTATACGTGAGTGCCATCCCCCGGCCGATAGGGCAACCACATCGGCAGCATATTCGCGCCCCATCGTGCACATCTTTTGAATGACTTCCTTCAGAATAACGACATCGCTCGACTAGAGTGGCCAGCATGTTCTCCGGACATGAACTCTATCGAACATGCCTGGGATAGATTGATAAGGTCTGTTTATGGACGACGAGACCCACTAACTACGCTGAGGGATCTACGCCGAATCGCCGATGAGAAGTGGGACAATCTGGACCAACAGTGCCTTGATGAATTTGTGGATAGTATGCCACGACGAATACAGGCATTCATCAATACCGGTGTGTACAGCAGTCTGGACTACCACCTCTAGAGGTCTCGCTGTATGGTGGTACAACATGCAATGTGTGCTTTTCATGAGAAATAAAAAGGGTGGAAATGATTAAGTCGATCTCTATTCCAATTTTATGTACGGGTTCCTGAACTCTCGGAACCGAGGTGATGCAAAAATTTCTTTTATGTGTGTATAATATGGTCTGAAATTTGTTGATAACCTCTCATATAAAATAGCTCGTGCTACTAGAAATTCAATATAAATATTAATTTTTGTACAAAAAAATAAACTATCTCTCAAAATACTAAACAGTCTAATTACCAAAGCCTAACTCATATATTGTGGGTTATGCAAAGTGCTATTCATACCTGCGACGATTTCTACAACAATCAAAGTGGCAGCAATTTTAGAGTGAGATTTGCTGAACATCTTGTAGTTTTGGGGCCTTACAACAACCAAATGAATCAACAGAAGCTTTCCATTTTAAACGTGACACACTACTGACGACATTGACACAGACCTGAGAATACTGCACACATAATACAAAAACCCTAACAATACATCCTAGAACATTCAAAAATTTTAAGGTGCAAAACCATGAGACCACACCACACACTTTGCAAAATAGACAGTGAATACACCGAAGTTCTCAAGGCTTGGCTTTAAGCACGCCAGTTATTCTAAGTTCTTACTTCTCATCTTCCTCTCTTTCTTCAAATTCAACGAAAACATCAATATACGCTATACGGGGTTTCATTATGATTCACTTAATCTCTCATAGACGCAAGAAAATCATATTCGTTGGTAGCAGTCTTGTTTTTCTATTGTATCACATCGATCTAACAGAAATACTTTAAGCGAAAATATTTGGTCATACAGTATGTTTGTTCTCAATCTCTTCATCCTACAGTTTTTGAGTGGTATGCGTGCACTGAAAACGTAACACTCCACTGTGGACAGGTTCTCGCAGTATGAAGTTATTTTGTAGGACTATAGTCGTTTTTCCTTTACTACCCTTCATAGTTTTTTTTTTTTTTTTTTTAGGATTTACGTACCAATGTAACGCCGTTCAGGTGAGTCTGGTTCGTCAAGTCATAACGAAAATTCTCGAGAGAATCTTGTAAACCCTCGAGGAGTATTCACTCCCAAACAGTTTCGGAGATGAAAACCACAAAAACCAAAATATAGAAATTCGCTGGACTTTTATTAATGAAATACATATAAAAATATAAATGCCTAATGTATTATATATTTATTAGTGTGGGAATAACCAAAAGACTTGCTCGAAACGTAGTGTAGCTGTACAAACAGTTCTCGGATACGACGGGAAGAGATGCAGTGTGACATAATTCAGTGATTCATTGTAGCGTATAATCACTTTAAAATCTGGTTGCTAATTAGGAGGCAGAGACGTGTAAAATAGTGGGGTGTCGACTGGATCGAAAGGGCATACGACACGATTATCGACACGACAGTTAATTAAGTTGATCTCGGAATAATAAACAGCAATGAATTGCGAAAAAAATACAGGGCGTCATCTGACATGCAGTTATTGCGTGCTACGTTAACGCGGTACTTCCGTATAGAGAGCACCGGGTTCGGGTTCCCACCATACTTCAGATGAGATCCGCACTTTCCTTTGACCAGAACATTTGTAGCTTGTTTGGGAGGAAGGCCTCACACGCCGACCGAAATGCGTAAACAGACACAAGCTTTCGTAATTGGAGACGTGGCGTCTTGGGGAGGGGGAGGGGCGTGAAAAGGTGAGAGAATCTTTGTTCTTTGTTAATGCAATGAAAAGAAAGTGTGGATCTTTGGTTTTATTTTTTTACATTCTTTACTTACTTATTTAGTTTTGATATCGGAAATGATGTGGGACGATCACGTAAAAATCAGCATTAGGAAAGGCAAATGGAAGACTTTAATTTTTTGGATGGGTTCTGGGAAAATTCCATGCATCTGCGAAGGAAACATCATACAAGATCTTAGCAATCGTTCCAATGTATGAAGCCCTTATCACGCAGGCACCACAAAAAACACCGAACGAATACAGACAGGTGTTGGCAAAATAGGAACACGTCGACTTAGTCTGAATGATAATGTAACAGAAATGCTTGAGAAACTTAAATGGGCGTCCTTGGAAGAAAGAATGAGCATTCCTAGAGAAAAACTGTGTTGGTTACAGGGGCAACAAGGCTTTTACGGACACGTTTCGCTCTTCTTGGTTATTATCAGGAACAATATTCGTCAGAGTACGATCCTATCAAATAGTTCAAATGGCTCTATGCACTATGGGACTTAACATCTGAGGTCATCAGTCCCCTAGACTTAGAACTACGTAAACCTAACTAACCTAAGGACACACACACATCCATGCCCGAGGTAGGATTCGAACCTGCTACCGTAGCAGCTGCGCGGTTCCAGACTGAAGTGCCTAGAACCGCTCGGCCACAGCGGCTGGCAGAAATGGACATCTAGAAAAGGGCAGAAGGTAACTGCGAAGAAACCATGGTAACAGAAGAAGTACTTTAGTTGATCGATGAAAAACGGAAATAAAAAAAATTCCAAGGGAATTAAGGAATACAGAAATACAAGCCACTTACGAATACAATAAATAGGAAGGGCAGGGAAGCTAACTCGAAATGGTGGCATGAAAAATACAGGGTCGAGAAAGGAATGATTACCGGAAGAACTGACGCTGCGTGTAGAAAAGTCAAAACAACCTTCGGTAGAATTGAAAGTAAAGGTGGTAGCATTATGAGTGGATTGGGAATTCCACTTTTTAATGCAGAGGAGAAAGCAGATACTTGGAAGTAGTACATTGAAGGCCTCTATGAGCCGGATGACCTGTCTGAGGTGATGAAAGAAGAAGAGACAGGAGTCGACACAGAAGACATAGGGGATCCAGCATTAGAACAGTATTTATAAGAGATTTGTAAGACCGAAAATCAAATAAGGTAGAAAAGTAAACAACATTCAGTCAGAATCTCTAAAATCGGGCCGGCCGCTGTGGCCGAGCGGTTCTGGGCGCTTCAGTCTAGAACCGCGCGACTGCTACGGTCGCAGGTTCGAATCCTGCCTCGGGCATGGATGTGTGTGATGTCCTTAGGTTAGTTAGGTTTAAGTAGTTCTAAGTTCTAGGGGACTGATGACCTCAGATGTTAAGTCCCATAGTACTCAGAGCCATTTGAACCATCTAAAATCGTTGGAGGAAGTAGCCAAAAATCAGCTGTTTACAATGGTGTCTAGAATGTATGGATGCGACTTTCGAAATGGCATCAGATTTTGGAAAAACATCATCCACGCATTTTCGAAGGTTGCAAAAGTTGACAAGTGCGAGAATGACGGCACAGTCAGCTTAACATTTCATTCATCCAAGTTGCTGACACGAGTAATATACGGAAGGTTGGAAAAGGATATTGAGGTTCAGTTTGGTTTAAGGAAACGTAAAGGTACCAGAGAGGCAGTTCTTACGATGCACTTTATAATTGAAGAAAGATTAAAGAAAAATCAAGATACTTTCATTGGTCTTGCTGTCCTAGTAAATGCATTGGATAATGTCAAATGGTGCAAGCTGTTCGTATTTCTGAGAAAACTGTGGGATAAGCTATAGGGAAAGACGGGTAATATACAATATGTACAAGAACAAAGAGTGTGCAATAAGAGTGGAAGACCAAGAACGAATTGCTGGGATTAAAAAAAGGTGTAGACAGGGCTATATCCTTTCACCCCTACTGTTCATTCTATGCATCAAGAAGCAATGATGGAAAGATTCAAGAGTCGAATTAAAACTCGAGGTGAAAGTATATTAATGATAAGATTCGCTGCTGCGATTAGTATCCTCAGTGAAACTGAAGAATTATTACCGGATTTGCTTAATGGAATGAACAGTCCAATGAATAAGGATTATGTACTGAGAGTAAATCAAAGAAAGACGAAGTCACGAGAAGTAGGAGATTTGAGAACGGTGAGAAACTTAACATCAGGATTGGTCAACAGGAAATGGAAGAAGTTAAGGAATTATACTACCTAGGCAGCAAAATAAACTTGACGGACGGAGCAAGGAGGACATAAAGAAACAGACTAGCACTGACAAAAAGTGCATTCCCGGCTAAGTGAAGTCTACTAGTGTTAAAGTAGCCTAATTTGTGGAAGAATATGTGAGAATACGTTTGTATCATGTAGCTGTACGGCAGTGAAACCGGGACCGTGGGAAAACCAGAACAGAAGAGAATCTGAGCGTTTGAGAAATGATGTTACGGAAGAATGCTGAAATCAGGTGGACTGAAACGTAAGGAATGTAGAAGTGTTTTTGCAGAATTGGCGAGTAAAGGAATATTTGGGAAACATTGAAAAGAAGGGACAGGATGGTAAGACATCTGTTAACACATCAGGGAATAAATTCCATGGTATTTAAGGGAGCTATAGAGAGAAAATACTATAGAGGAAGACAGAGACTGGAATAAATCCAGCAAATAGTTGAAGCCATATGTTGCAAGGGCAACTCGGGAATGAAGAAGTCTGTGGAGGAGAGGAATTAATGGCGGGCCGTATAAAACCAGTCAGAACAGTGATGGCTGGAAAAAAAAGGAAAACGACAATCGTGCGCTGGAGGTGTCTATAATCTGTGGTAATACCTCAGAGCCTAGCATTAGATCAGCTGACAGCTGTCTTCGAAGCATTACGTCTGTACAGCCGAGGCCAGCGACCCAGCTCAGCCGAGTGCAGGTGTACTGTTTGCTCACTGACAGGTCAGCCGGAGCCAGGCAAAAAATACAGTCGGTAGTGGCTGCAGCAGGAGCGTTCTTCACACGTGCTTAGCCACGTTGTGCTCCCCTAATCCGGACGTACTTCACTCGACTCTGAGACCACCAAGCATTCTCGTTCATTTTTTTTTCTTTGTCATCTTATAAGGTTATCCCCCTCTATGAACCGTGAAATTTGTCGTCGGTGGGGTGGCTTGCATTTAGTAGGTACAACCACATCGGAGGGGTATCTGATGATAGGCGAACCAAACGAACGTGTGTTTCCTGAAGCGGGGCACCAGCATTTTCAGTAACTGAGTGTACAACAGTCGGATGATTGACTAATCTTGCCATGAAGCGTCAATCATAACGTGCTTGTTGTGACGGTTCTGCGAACGGCTGAAAGCAAACGAAATTACACCAGTAATTTTTCCGAGGACATGCAGCTCTACCATATGGTTAAAGGATGATGGCATCCTCTGGGTAAAATATTCCGGAGGTAAAATCGTCATTCAGATCACCGGGTGGGGACTACACAGAAGAATGTCGCCATCAGGGGAAACAAAATTAGTATCCTAGGGATCGGAGTGTAGAACGTTAGATCCCTTAATCGGGCAGGTAGGTTAGAAATTTTTAAAAGGGAAATTGATATTGAAGCTAGATATAGTGAGAATTAGCAAAGTTCGGTGGCAGGAGGAACAGGTGTTGTGATCAAGTGAACACAGGGTTATAAATACAAAGTCAAATAGGCATACCACAGAAACGAGTTTAATAATGAATAAGAAAAAAGTACTTGATGTAAACTGCTATGCGCAGCGTAGTGAACGCTTTATCGTAGCAAATATAGATCAAGTGAACACAGGGTTATAAATACAAAGTCAAATAGGGGTACCACAGAAAGGAGTTTAATAATGAATAAGAAAAAATTACTTGGTGTGAACTGCTATGAGCAGCGTAGTGAACGCTTTATCGTAGCAAATACAGACACGAAGCCCACGCTAACCACAGAAGTACAAACTTACATGTCAACTAGCTCTGCAGATGGTGAAGAGGTTGAACAAACATATGATGAGATAAAATGAATTATTCAGATTCTTAAAGAAGACTTGAATTCGACAATAGGAAAATGAAGAGATGGAAAAGGGATAGCTGAAAATGGACTGGAGGATAGGAGTTAAAGAGGAAGCCTGTTAGAATTTTGCCGAGACCATAATTTAACCATCGCTAACACCGGGTTTAAGAATCGCAAAAGGAGGTTGTATCGTGAAAGAGATCTGGACACATCGGAATATTTCAGATTGATTTTGTAATTGTTAGACTGAGATTTACGAACCACGTTTTACATTATAAGACGTTTCCGAAGGCAGATGGAAACTCTGACAACACTTTATTGGTTATCATCTACAGACTAAAACAGAAGAAATAGGAAAAAGTTAGGAAATTAACGAGAAGGGACTTGGATAAGTTGACAGAACCAGAGGTTGTTGAGAGTTTCAGAGGGACCCTTGTGCAATGGTCAACTAGAACAGAGGAAAGGAATACAGCAGTAAACGAATAGGAAGCTGTAAAAGATATAATAATGAAGGTTGAGAGAAGCAGAGGTTGCTGAGAGTTTCGGAGGGAGCCTTGTGCAATGGTTGACTAGAACAGGGGAAAGGAATACAGTAGAAAACGATTTAATAGTGAAGACAACAGAGCATTAAATAGGTAAAAAGACAAGGCCTAGTGCAATTCCATGGATAGCACAAGAGACATTGAATTTAACTGATGAAAGGAGAAAATTTAAAAATGCAGAAAATGAAGCTGAGGAACAGGAATAGAAATGTTCAAAAAAATGAATTCGACAGGAAGCGCAAAACTGCTAACCAGGAATGGCTAGAGGAAATGACTGGAGGAAAGATAGATAACGCCTACAGGAAAATTAAGGGGGCCTTTCGGGAAAGGAGAAGCAGCTGTATGAATATCAAGAAGTCAAATGGTAAACCAGCCCTAAACAAAGAAGGGAAAACCGAAAGTTGGAGGGAGTGTATAGAGTGTCTACGCAAAGGAGATGAAAGCAATATAATAGCAAGGGAAGTGGACGTAAATGAAGATGAGGTGGGAGGTATGATACTGCAAGAAGGGTTTGACAAAGCTCTGAAAGATCTAAGTCGGGACAAGGCCCCAAAGGTAGGCCACTTTTCTTCAGAACCACAGATACTCTTTGGACAGCCAACCACGACAAAATTCTTCCATCTTGTGAGAAACATGTACGACGCATGAGAAATACCCTCAGATTTCAAGAAGAATGTAGTAATTCCAATTCCAAAGAAAGCAGTTGGTGACAAGTGCGAGAATTACGGAGCTATCAGTTTAAATAAGTCATGGTTACAAAATACTAACACGAATGCCTTACAGAAGAATTGCGAAACGGGTAGAAGCCGACCTCGGGGAGATCAGTTTGGATTCAGGAGAATTGTAGGAACACACGAGGCAATACTGAAACTATGACTTATCTTAGAAGATAGGTTAAGGAAAGGCAAACCTACATTTATAGCATTTGTAGACTTAGAGAAGTCTTCGGATTGATGAAAAGCTTACCTTTATACTTACTTTCAAATTTCAGAGTGTCTGTGTGGACAAATAGCAATGAATGTTCGCTTGTTTGCATTACAGTAAACTGTTTGGAATGATGCAACAATTCGAAAAGAGCATGCATAACTTTTAAGTCGCCATAAATTAAAGAACGCACTTGACAACTAAAAATAAGCTCTTCAGGAAAAATGTTAGGCAGCCACTTAAAGGATCACCTTGGCTCAATGAAGTACTGTGGAAATGGTAAGAGGTGTTTATCTGACCTTTCACGGCACGGCAGTGACGTGTATATGTACCAGCGCAGTAAGATGGGTAGACATGAAGACGTAATACAGTCGTAAAAAATAGCTGTTGCCTTTGGACTTGATCACGACAGTATCGTGAGTGGTGATGTCTACCTTGTTTCAGTATCAACGTGGACTGTCCTACTGACTTACTAGGAATGGTGTACTACTCAGTCGCTACGAATCCGTGATCGTAACAATATTCCAATGGGCAAGGACAGACAACGAGTCTCATGCATTGTCAATGACAGTTGCTTTCAGACTCGACAAGAATTGCTACTGACCGTGTATGTATGTATCTCAGCGGTTCTAGGCGCTACAGTCTGGAACCGCGCGAACGCTACGGTCGCAGGTTCGAATCCTGCCTCGGGCATGGATGTGTATGATGTCTTAGGTTAGTTAGGTTTAAGTAGTTCTAAGTTCTAGGGGACTTATGACCTCAGAAGTTAAGTCCCATAGTGCTCAGAGCCATTTGAACCATTTATGTATCTCAACCAGTTTTCGAGTGGATAGTGGAAACTGAACTGGCGACGACATTTTCAGTTTGGCACCTCGCAGAGGGCCATTGCTCACACCTGGAGTTGCACATCTTTAAGGAGTAATAATTGACTGGTAGTCTGAAGTGTTTGCCGGCGTGTCGAAATGATCCCTCTTTACAAGTGGTGCAACATTTCGGGTACACCGATGGACAAATAAGACGCTGAGGCAGCTTTGTTTGGAGGGTCTGGTTCATAATAGTCTTGGCCCCACTCATTGATTTTATCGTGAAAATGAGCCATGAAGCACATTTCACCACTGTTGGTGACTTGGAGCTGCACTTTTTCCTTGATTTTCAAGGTAGACATAAATGCGAAAGTGTTTCCTGTGCAAGATCTTGTGCACGAACTGACCTCTCGACTATATTCCATAAAGGTTCTATGGGATTCATGTTGATGGCGATCTGGGAGGCCAAATCATTAGCTAGAACTCCCCAGAATGTTCTTCAAACATAGTGCGAACAATTGTGGTCCGGGGAACAGGGTGCATTGTCATCCATAAATCATGCAATGTTGTTAGGAACATGAAGTCGATGAATGGCTGCAAATGGTCTCCCAATAGCCGAACATCCAAAAGACCCAGTCCATTCCATGCGAACACAGCCCACACCATTAAGGAGCCACCACCAGCTAGCACAGTGTCTTGTTGTCAGCTTGGGTTCATGGCTTTGTGGGGTCTGTGTCATACTCGAACCCTACCAGTAGCTCCTGCCAACCGAACTCGGGACTGATCTCACCAGGTCACAGTGTTCCAGTCACTTACTGTCGAAACCAGGAGACGTGCTGCAGGCGATGTCCTGCTTAGCAAAGGCATTTGCGTCGGTCGTCTGTTACCATAGCCCACTAACGCCAGATTCCGTCGCACTGCCCTAAAGGATGCATACGTCGTACATCTCACATTGATTGCTGTGGTTATTTCACATAGTGTTGCTTGTCTGTTACCACTGACATCTCTACGCAAACTTCGCTGCTCTCGGTTGTTAAGTGAGGATCGTCGGCCACCGCGTTGTCAGTGATGACAGGTAATGCCTGAAGTTTGGTATTCTCAGCACACTCTTGACACTATGGCTCGGGGAGTATTGAGTCCCCTAAGATTTCCGAAATGTCTAGCTCCAACTACCATTTCGTGTTCAAAGTCGGTTCACCGCTGTCGTGAGGCCATATTCATCTCGAAAACCTTTTACATGGATCACGTAAGTACAAATGACAACTCCACCAATGCACAGCCCTTTAATACCTTGTGTACACGATACTATCGGCATCTGTATATGTGCATATTGCTATCCCATAGCGTTTCTCACCTCAGTGTCTCACCAGATGCAACCCCCAAGGAAAATGTTTGGGTCAATTTGTAAGAGCATGTTAACATCCCCGCATTTTGGTAGTTCTACGCTATTCATCATTGAATGGCTTCAGCTGTATAGAGAATACTTGAAAAAAAAACCATTAGAACTATTCATCGTGAAAGTGAAGGCATTATCGAGGCTAGAGCCGGTGTCACATAAGCGTGATTTCTCCCGTGGGCGAAAATTTTTTTGTGTAGTGCGCATATTTCTATAAACGTATCGGCGCGAGGTAAATAATTTACCTGTTATTGCAGTGGCCTCCAGTCCGAAGACTGGTTTGATGCAACTCTTTATACTGCTCTGTCCTGTGCTGTGCGAATCTCTTCTTCTTTGAATAGTTACTGCGATCCACATCTCTTTGAGCCTACTTTGTGTATTTATCCCTTCGTCTTCTACGATCTCTTTCCGTCGCACTTACCTCCACTAGCAAATTAACGATTTGCTATGCTTCAGGATGCGTCCTATCAATATATTTTTTCTCTGACTCTGTTCAGTACCTCCTCATTAGTTACTCTTATCTATTCGTCTATACCTAAGCATTCTTCCATGCCACCACATTTCGATAGCTACTCTCCTCTTCTCTGAACTGTCGTGATGTCTGCTTATCGTCTGCGGCTCATTTCCGTGCGAGACTATACTAGATACAAATACCTTAGCAAAAAACTTATTTAAATCTATATTAGATCCTAACATGTAACTATCTTTTAGAAGGGTTACTCGTGATATAGTCAGTCTGAGATGTATGTCCTTGCCATTTCCGCAAATCATAGATCACCATCTGCTTTTAGTGTCTGATTTTCTAATCTAATTCCTCTGGCCTCCCCTGTTTTCATTCGCCTACATTCTATTTGTTACCCTTGTTTTGCGTTTCTTGAAGTTAATCTTATACACTCATTCCAAGCACTATGATTTCCATTCAGCTGCTCTTCCAGGTCCTTTGCTGTCTCTGGCAGAATTACAATATCATCGACAAACACCAACATTTTTATTTCCTCTTTCCGTATTTAATTACTTCCTCACATTTCTCCTTGGTTTCCTTTAATGTTTGCTCCATGTACAGGGTGAAGAATACTGGGGATAAGCTGCAATCCTATCTTATTCCTCAACCACAACTCTGCTTTCCTCTTGTCCGCAGCTCGATTCCTGGCGGGGTCAGGGATTTTCTCTGCCTCGTGATGACTGGGTGTTGTGTGATGTCCTTAGGTTAGTTAGGTTTAAGTAGTTCTCAGTTCTAGGGGACTGATGACCATAGATGTTAAGTCCCATAGTGCTCAGAGCCATTTGAACCATCTACTTTGCTCGACTCTTGCAGATTGATTTCTGTACAGGATGCAAATAAGCTTTTCCCTACATTCGGAATTTCATAACATTTCTCTCGGTCTACAATTGCTATAAACATAGGTTTTTCCTTTGTTTAATCTATCTTCTACGGTCAGCATTGTCATACGTGTTCCTATATTTCTCCAGATCCCAAATTGATTTTCCCCGAGGTTGGCTTCTCAACAGTTTTCGCATTATTCAATGAATAATTCGTGTCAGTATTTTGCAACCATGCCTCGTTAAACTGAGTTTTCAGTAATATAAACATATGCCAACAACTGTCTCCTTTGGATTTGGAATATTACACTATTCTTTAACTCTGAAGATATTTCGACTGTCTCATATATCTTGAATACGAGGTGGAATAATTTACTCATGGATGGGTGTCTCAAGGAACTCAGTATTTCTGAGTCAACGTCGGGAACTAATGGGTCCTTGTTTCCACTTAGTTCCTTCAGTGCTATCTCAAATTCTAGTCGCAGAAAAGTATCTCACAACTCAACTTCATCTACTTCCCCATCTCTTTCTATGATATTATCCACAAGTCCATTTCCTCTGTATAGCCCTTCTATGTACGGCTTTAAACATTCAGTTTTCCTTTTTTGCTTAGTACTGGCTTGCCATCTGAACTCTTGATATTCACACAGTTTCTTCTCTCTTCTCAAAAAAGTCTCTTTAATTTTCCTGTGAGTTGC